>NW_028270249.1:143438-282392 GCF_037043375.1 Chiloscyllium plagiosum | reverse complement strand
TCTCCTCTCACACAGGGACCACTCTCCTCTCACACACACACACAGGGACCACTCTCCTCTCACACACTCAGGGACCACTCTCCTCTCACACACACAGGGACCACTCTCCTCTCACACACACACACAGGGACCACTCTCCTCTCACACACACAGGGACCACTCTCCTCTCACACACACACACAGAGACCACTCTCCTCTCACACACACACAGGGACCACTCTCCTCTCACACACACAGGGACCACTCTCCTCTCACACACACACACACACACACACACACAGGGACCACTCTCCTCTCACACACACAGGGACCACTCTCCTCTCACACACACATACAGGGACCACTCTCCTCTCACACACACACACAGGGACCACTCTCCTCTCACACACACACAGGGACGACTCTCCTCTCACACACACAGGGGTCACTCTCCTCTCACACACACACACAGGGACCACTCTCCTCTCACACACACAGGGACCACTCTCCTCTCACACACACAGGGACCACTCTCCTCTCTCACACACACACAGGGACCACACTCCTCTCTCACACACCCACAGGGACCACTCTCCTCTAACACACACACACAGGGACCACTCTCCTCTCTCACACACACAGGGACCACTCTCCTCTCTCACACACACACAGGGACCACACTCCTCTCTCACACACCCACAGGGACCACTCTCCTCTAACACACACAGGGACCACCCTCCTCTCACACACACACACAGGGACCACTCTCCTCTCACACACACACACAGGGACCAGTCTCCTCTCTCACACACACAGGGACCACTCTCCTCTCACACACACACAGGGAGCACTCTCCTCTCACACACAGACAGGGACCACTCTCCTCTCTCACACACACAGGGACCACTCTCCTCTCACACACACACAGGGACCACTCTCCTCTCACACACACACAGGGACCACTCTCCTCTCACACACACACACAGGGACCACTCTCCTCTCACACACCCAGGGACCACTCTCCTCTCTCACTCACACAGGGACCACTCTCCTCTCACACACACACAGGGACCACTCTCCTCTCACACACACAAAGGGACCACTCTCCTCTCACACACACGCACAGGGACCACTCTCCTCTCACAGACACAGGGACCACTCTCCTCTCACACACACACAGGGACCACTCTCCTCTCACACACACACAGGGACCACTCTCCTCTCACACACACACACAGGGACCACTCTCCTCTCACACACACACAGGGACCACTCTCCTCTCACACACACACAGGGACCACTCTCCTCTCACACACACACAGGGACCATTCTCCTCTCACACACACACACAGGGACCACTCTCCTCTCACAGACACAGGGACCACTCTCCTCTCACACACACACAGGGACCACTCTCCTCTCACACACACACAGGGACCACTCTCCTCTCACACACACACAGGGACCACTCTCCTCTCACACACACACAGGGACCACTCTCCTCTCACACACACACAGGGACCACTCTCCTCTCACACACACACAGGGACCACTCTCCTCTCACACACACACAGGGACCACTCTCCTCTCACACACACACAGGGACCACTCTCCTCTCACACACACACACAGGGACCACTCTCCTCTCACACACACACAGGGACCACTCTCCTCTCACACACACACAGGGACCACTCTCCTCTCACACACACACACAGGGACCACTCTCCTCTCTCACACACACAGGGACCACTCTCCTCTCACACACACAGGGACCACTCTCCTCTCTCACACACACAGGGACCACTCTCCTCTCACACACACACAGGGACCACTCTCCTCTCTCACACACACAGGGACCACTCTCCTCTCACACACACACACAGGGACCACTCTCCTCTCACACACACACAGGGACAACACTCCTCTCTCACACACACACAGGGACCACTCTCCTCTCACACACACAGGGACCACTCTCCTCTCACACACACACACAGGGACCACTCTCCTCTCACACACACACACACAGGGACCACTCTCCTCTCACACACACAGGGACCACTCTCCACACACACACACACAGGGACCACTCTCCTCTCACACACACAGGGACCACTCTCCTCTCACACACACACAGGGACAACACTCCTCTCTCACACACACACAGGGACCACTCTCCTCTCACACACACAGGGACCACTCTCCTCTCACACACACACACAGGGACCACTCTCCTCTCTCACACACACACACACACAGGGACCACTCTCCTCTCACACACACACACAGGGACCACTCTCCTCTCACACACACAGGGACCATTCTCCACACACACACACACAGGGACCACTCTCCTCTCACACACACAGGGACCACTCTCCTCTCACACACACACACAGGGACCACTCTCCTCTCTCACACACACACAGGGACCACTCACCTCTCACACACACACAGGGACCACTCTCCTCTCACACACACACACAGGGACCACTCACCTCTCACACACACACAGGGACAACTCTCCTCTCACACACACAGGGACCACTCACCTCTCACACACACACACAGGGACCACTCTCCTCTCACACACACACAGGGATCACTCTCCTCTCACACACACACAGGGACCACTCTCTTCTCACACACACAGGGACCACTCTCCTCTCACACACACAGGGACCACTCTCCTCTCACACACACACAGGGACCACTCTCCTCTCACACACACAGGGACCACTCTCCTCTCACACACACACACAGGGACCACTCTCCTCTCACACACACACAGGGACCACTCTCCTCTCACACACACAGGGACCACCCTCTTCTCACACACACAGGGATCACTCTCCTCTCTCAGACACACACAGGGACCACTCTCCTCTCACACACACACACAGGGACCACTCTCCTCTCTCACACACACACAGGGACCACACTCCTCTCTCACACACACACACAGGGACCACTCTCCTCTCACACACACACAGGGACCACTCTCCTCTCACACACACACAGGGACCACTCTCCTCTCACACACACACGGGGACCACTCTCCTCTCACACACACACACAGGGACCACTCTCCTCTCACACACACACACAGGGACCACTCTCCTCTCACACACACACACAGGGACCACTCTCCTCTCACACACACAGGGGCCACTCTCCTCTCACACACACACACAGGGACCACTCTCCTCTCACACACACAGGGACCACTCTCCTCTCACACACACAGGGACCACTCTCCTCTCACACAGGGACCACTCTCCTCTCACACACACACACAGGGACCACTCTCCTCTCACACACTCAGGGACCACTCTCCTCTCACACACACAGGGACCACTCTCCTCTCACACACACACACAGGGACCACTCTCCTCTCACACACACAGGGACCACTCTCCTCTCACACACACACACAGGGACCACTCTCCTCTCACACACACACAGGGACCACTCTCCTCTCACACACACAGGGACCACTCTCCTCTCACACACACACACACACACACACACACACAGGGACCACTCTCCTCTCACACACACAGGGACCACTCTCCTCTCACACACACATACAGGGACCACTCTCCTCTCACACACACACACAGGGACCACTCTCCTCTCACACACACACAGGGACTACTCTCCTCTCACACACACAGGGGTCACTCTCCTCTCACACACACACACAGGGACCACTCTCCTCTCACACACACAGGGACCACTCTCCTCTCACACACACAGGGACCACTCTCCTCTCTCACACACACACAGGGACCACACTCCTCTCTCACACACCCACAGGGACCACTCTCCTCTAACACACACACACAGGGACCACTCTCCTCTCTCACACACACAGGGACCACTCTCCTCTCTCACACACACACAGGGACCACACTCCTCTCTCACACACCCACAGGGACCACTCTCCTCTAACACACACAGGGACCACCCTCCTCTCACACACACACACAGGGACCACTCTCCTCTCACACACACACACAGGGACCAGTCTCCTCTCTCACACACACAGGGACCACTCTCCTCTCACACACACACAGGGAGCACTCTCCTCTCACACACAGACAGGGACCACTCTCCTCTCTCACACACAGGGACCACTCTCCTCTCACACACCCAGGGACCACTCTCCTCTCTCACTCACACAGGGACCACTCTCCTCTCACAGACACAGGGACCACTCTCCTCTCACACACACACAGGGACCACTCTCCTCTCACACACACAAAGGGACCACTCTCCTCTCACACACACGCACAGGGACCACTCTCCTCTCACACACACAGGGACCACTCTCCTCTCACACACACACAGGGACCACTCTCCTCTCACACACACACAGGGACCACTCTCCTCTCACACACACACACAGGGACCACTCTCCTCTCACACACACACAGGGACCACTCTCCTCTCTCACTCACACAGGGACCACTCTCCTCTCACAGACACAGGGACCACTCTCCTCTCACACACACACAGGGACCACTCTCCTCTCACACACACACAGGGACCACTCTCCTCTCACACACACACAGGGACCACTCTCCTCTCACACACACACACAGGGACCACTCTCCTCTCACACACACACAGGGACCACTCTCCTCTCACACACACACAGGGACCACTCTCCTCTCAAACACACACAGGGACCACTCTCCTCTCACACACACACACACAGGGACCACTCTCCTCTCACACACACACAGGGACCACTCTCCTCTCACACACACACACACACACAGCGACCACTCTCCTCTCACACACACAGGGACCACTCACCTCTCACACACACAGGGACCACTCTCCTCTCACACACACACAGGGACCACTCTCCTCTCACACACACAGGGACCACTCTCCTCTCACACACACGGGGACCACTCTCCTCTCACACACACACACAGGGACCACTCTCCTCTCACACACACACAGGGACCACTCTCCTCTCACACACACACACACACACACAGGGACCACTCTCCACTCAAACACACACAGGGACCACTCTCCTCTCACACACACACACACACAGGGACCACTCTCCTCTCACACACACACAGGGACCACTCTCCTCTCACACACACACACACACAGCGACCACTCTCCTCTCACACACACAGGGACCACTCACCTCTCACACACACAGGGACCACTCTCCTCTCTCACACACACACAGGGACCACTCTCCTCTCACACACACAGGGACCACTCTCCTCTCACACACACACACAGGGACCACTCTCCTCTCACACACACACAGGGACCACTCTCCTCTCACACACACAGGGACCACTCTCCTCTCACACACACAGGGACCACTCACCTCTCACACACACACAGGGACCACTCTCCTCTCACACACACAGGGACCACTCTCCTCACACACACACACACAGGGACCACTCACCTCTCACACACACACAGGGACCACTCTCCTCTCACACACACAGGGACCACTCTCCTCTCACACACACAGGGACCACTCACCTCTCACACACACACAGGGACCACTCTCCTCTCTCACACACAGACAGGGACCACTCTCTTCTCTCACACACAGGGACCACTCTCCTCTCACACACCCAGGGACCACTCTCCTCTCTCACTCACACAGGGACCACTCTCCTCTCACAGACACAGGGACCACTCTCCTCTCACACACACACAGGGACCACTCTCCTCTCTCACACACACAGGGACCACTCTCCTCTCACACACACACACAGGGATCACTCTCCTCTCACACACACACACACACAGGGACCACTCTCCTCTCACACACACAGGGACCACTCTCCTCTCACACACACACAGGGACCACTCTCCTCACACACACACACACAGGGACCACTCTCCTCACACACACACACAGGGACCACTCTCCTCTCTCACACACACACACACAGGGACCACTCTCCTCTCACACACACAGGGACCACTCTCCTCTCACACACACACAGGGACCACTCTCCTCTCACACACACACACAGGGACCACTCTCCTCTCACACACACACAGGGACCACTCTCCTCTCTCACACACACAGGGACCACTCTCCTCTCACACACACACACAGGGACCACTCTCCTCTCACACACACACAGGGACAACACTCCTCTCTCACACACACACAGGGACCACTCTCCTCTCACACACACAGGGACCACTCTCCTCTCACACACACACACACACAGGGACCACTCTCCTCTCACACACACAGGGACCACTCTCCACACACACACACACAGGGACCACTCTCCTCTCACACACACACACAGGGACCACTCTCCTCTCTCACACACACACAGGGACCACTCTCCTCTCACACACACACACAGGGACCACTCTCCTCTCTCACACACACAGGGACCACTCTCCTCTCTCACACACACAGGGACCACTCTCCTCTCTCACACACACAGGGACCACTCTCCTCTCACACACACACACAGGGACCACTCTCCTCTCACACACACACAGGGACAACACTCCTCTCTCACACACACACAGGGACCACTCTCCTCTCACACACACACACAGGGACCACTCTCCTCTCTCACACACACAGGGACCACTCTCCTCTCACACACACACACAGGGACCACTCTCCTCTCACACACACACAGGGACAACACTCCTCTCTCACACACACACAGGGACCACTCTCCTCTCACACACACAGGGACCACTCTCCTCTCACACACACACACACACAGGGACCACTCTCCTCTCACACACACAGGGACCACTCTCCACACACACACACACAGGGACCACTCTCCTCTCACACACACACACAGGGACCACTCTCCTCTCTCACACACACACACACACAGGGACCACTCTCCTCTCACACACACAGGGACCACTCTCCTCTCACACACACACACAGGGACCACTCTCCTCTCACACACACAGGGACCACTCTCCACACACACACACACACAGGGACCACTCTCCTCTCACACACACAGGGACCACTCTCCTCTCACACACACACACAGGGACCACTCTCCTCTCTCACACACACACAGGGACCACTCTCCTCTCACACACACAGGGACCACTCTCCTCTCACACACACAGGGACCACTCTCCTCTCACACACACAGGGACCACTCTCCTCTCACACACACACAGGGACCACTCTCCTCTCACACACACACAGGGACCACTCTCTTCTCACACACACAGGGACCACTCTCCTCTCACACACACACAGGGACCACTCTCCTCTCACACACACACAGGGACCACTCTCCTCTCACACACACAGGGACCACCCTCTTCTCACACACACAGGGATCACTCTCCTCTCTCAGACACACACAGGGACCACTCTCCTCTCACACACACACACAGGGACCACTCTCCTCTCTCACACACACAGGGACCACTCTCCTCTCTCACACACACACAGGGACCACACTCCTCTCACACACACACACAGGGACCACTCTCCTCTCACACACACACAGGGACCACTCTCCTCTCACACACACAGGGACCACTCTCCTCTCACACACACACACAGGGACCACTCTCCTCTCACACACACACACAGGGACCACTCTCCTCTCACACACACACACAGGGACCACTCTCCTCTCACACACACACAGGGACCACTCTCCTCTCACACACACAGGGACCACTCTCCTCTCACACACACACACACACACACACACACACAGGGACCACTCTCCTCTCACACACACAGGGACCACTCTCCTCTCACACACACATACAGGGACCACTCTCCTCTCACACACACACACAGGGACCACTCTCCTCTCACACACACACAGGGACTACTCTCCTCTCACACACACAGGGCCACTCTCCTCTCACACACACACACAGGGACCACTCTCCTCTCACACACACAGGGACCACTCTCCTCTCACACACACACACACACAGGGACCACTCTCCTCTCACACACACACAGGGACCACTCTCCTCTCACACACACACAGGGACCACTCTCCTCTCACACACACAGGGACCACTCTCCTCTCACACAGGGACCACTCTCCTCTCACACACACACACACAGGGACCACTCTCCTCTCACACACACAGGGACCACTCTCCTCTCACACACACAGGGACCACTCTCCTCTCACACACACACACAGGGACCACTCTCCTCTCACACACACACAGGGACCACTCTCCTCTCACACACACAGGGACCACTCTCCTCTCACACACACAGGGACCACTCACCTCTCACACACACACAGGGACCACTCTCCTCTCACACACACAGGGACCACTCTCCTCACACACACACACACAGGGACCACTCACCTCTCACACACACACAGGGACCACTCTCCTCTCACACACACAGGGACCACTCTCCTCTCACACACACAGGGACCACTCACCTCTCACACACACACAGGGACCACTCTCCTCTCTCACACACAGACAGGGACCACTCTCTTCTCTCACACACAGGGACCACTCTCCTCTCACACACCCAGGGACCACTCTCCTCTCTCACTCACACAGGGACCACTCTCCTCTCACAGACACAGGGACCACTCTCCTCTCACACACACACAGGGACCACTCTCCTCTCTCACACACACAGGGACCACTCTCCTCTCACACACACACACAGGGATCACTCTCCTCTCACACACACACACACACAGGGACCACTCTCCTCTCACACACACAGGGACCACTCTCCTCTCACACACACACAGGGACCACTCTCCTCACACACACACACACAGGGACCACTCTCCTCACACACACACACAGGGACCACTCTCCTCTCTCACACACACACACACAGGGACCACTCTCCTCTCACACACACAGGGACCACTCTCCTCTCACACACACACAGGGACCACTCTCCTCTCACACACACACACAGGGACCACTCTCCTCTCACACACACACAGGGACCACTCTCCTCTCTCACACACACAGGGACCACTCTCCTCTCACACACACACACAGGGACCACTCTCCTCTCACACACACACAGGGACAACACTCCTCTCTCACACACACACAGGGACCACTCTCCTCTCACACACACAGGGACCACTCTCCTCTCACACACACACACACAGGGACCACTCTCCTCTCACACACACAGGGACCACTCTCCACACACACACACACAGGGACCACTCTCCTCTCACACACACACACAGGGACCACTCTCCTCTCTCACACACACACAGGGACCACTCTCCTCTCACACACACACACAGGGACCACTCTCCTCTCTCACACACACAGGGACCACTCTCCTCTCTCACACACACAGGGACCACTCTCCTCTCTCACACACACAGGGACCACTCTCCTCTCACACACACACACAGGGACCACTCTCCTCTCACACACACACAGGGACAACACTCCTCTCTCACACACACACAGGGACCACTCTCCTCTCACACACACACACAGGGACCACTCTCCTCTCTCACACACACAGGGACCACTCTCCTCTCACACACACACACAGGGACCACTCTCCTCTCACACACACACAGGGACAACACTCCTCTCTCACACACACACAGGGACCACTCTCCTCTCACACACACAGGGACCACTCTCCTCTCACACACACAGGGACCACTCTCCTCTCACACACACAGGGACCACTCTCCACACACACACACACAGGGACCACTCTCCTCTCACACACACACACAGGGACCACTCTCCTCTCTCACACACACACACACACAGGGACCACTCTCCTCTCACACACACAGGGACCACTCTCCTCTCACACACACACACAGGGACCACTCTCCTCTCACACACACAGGGACCACTCTCCACACACACACACACACAGGGACCACTCTCCTCTCACACACACAGGGACCACTCTCCTCTCACACACACACACAGGGACCACTCTCCTCTCTCACACACACACAGGGACCACTCTCCTCTCACACACACAGGGACCACTCTCCTCTCACACACACAGGGACCACTCTCCTCTCACACACACAGGGACCACTCTCCTCTCACACACACACAGGGACCACTCTCCTCTCACACACACACAGGGACCACTCTCTTCTCACACACACAGGGACCACTCTCCTCTCACACACACACAGGGACCACTCTCCTCTCACACACACACAGGGACCACTCTCCTCTCACACACACAGGGACCACCCTCTTCTCACACACACAGGGATCACTCTCCTCTCTCAGACACACACAGGGACCACTCTCCTCTCACACACACACACAGGGACCACTCTCCTCTCTCACACACACAGGGACCACTCTCCTCTCTCACACACACACAGGGACCACACTCCTCTCACACACACACACAGGGACCACTCTCCTCTCACACACACACAGGGACCACTCTCCTCTCACACACACAGGGACCACTCTCCTCTCACACACACACACAGGGACCACTCTCCTCTCACACACACACACAGGGACCACTCTCCTCTCACACACACACACAGGGACCACTCTCCTCTCACACACACACAGGGACCACTCTCCTCTCACACACACAGGGACCACTCTCCTCTCACACACACACACACACACAGGGACCACTCTCCTCTCACACACACAGGGACCACTCTCCTCTCACACACACACACAGGGACCACTCTCCTCTCACACACACACACAGGGACCACTCTCCTCTCACACACACACAGGGACTACTCTCCTCTCACACACACAGGGCCACTCTCCTCTCACACACACACACAGGGACCACTCTCCTCTCACACACACAGGGACCACTCTCCTCTCACACACACACACACACAGGGACCACTCTCCTCTCACACACACACAGGGACCACTCTCCTCTCACACACACACAGGGACCACTCTCCTCTCACACACACAGGGACCACTCTCCTCTCACACAGGGACCACTCTCCTCTCACACACACACACACAGGGACCACTCTCCTCTCACACACACAGGGACCACTCTCCTCTCACACACACAGGGACCACTCTCCTCTCACACACACACACAGGGACCACTCTCCTCTCACACACACAGGGACCACTCTCCTCTCACACACACACACAGGGACCACTCTCCTCTCACACACACACAGGGACCACTCTCCTCTCACACACACAGGGACCACTCTCCTCTCACACACACACACACACACACACACAGGGACCACTCTCCTCTCACACACACAGGGACCACTCTCCTCTCACACACACATACAGGGACCACTCTCCTCTCACACACACACACAGGGACCACTCTCCTCTCACACACACACAGGGACTACTCTCCTCTCACACACACAGGGGTCACTCTCCTCTCACACACACACACAGGGACCACTCTCCTCTCACACACACAGGGACCACTCTCCTCTCACACACACAGGGATCACTCTCCTCTCTCAGACACACACAGGGACCACTCTCCTCTCACACACACACACAGGGACCACTCTCCTCTCTCACACACACAGGGACCACTCTCCTCTCTCACACACACACAGGGACCACACTCCTCTCTCACACACCCACAGGGACCACTCTCCTCTCACACCCACAGGGACCACTCTCCTCTAACACACACAGGGACCACCCTCCTCTCACACACACACACAGGGACCACTCTCCTCTCACACACACACAGGGACAAGTCTCCTCTCTCACACACACAGGGACCACTCTCCTCTCACACACACACAGGGAGCACTCTCCTCTCACACACAGACAGGGACCACTCTCCTCTCTCACACACAGGGACCACTCTCCTCTCACACACACACAGGGACAACTCTCCTCTCACACACACACAGGGACCACTCTCCTCTCTCACTCACACAGGGACCACTCTCCTCTCACAGACACAGGGACCACTCTCCTCTCACACACACACAGGGACCACTCTCCTCTCACACACACAAAGGGACCACTCTCCTCTCACACACACACACAGGGACCACTCTCCTCTCACAGACACAGGGACCACTCTCCTCTCACACACACACAGGGACCACTCTCCTCTCACACACACACAGGGACCACTCTCCTCTCACACACACACACAGGGACCACTCTCCTCTAACACACACACACAGGGACCACTCTCCTCTCACAGGCACAGGGACCACTCTCCTCTCACACACACACAGGGACCACTCTCCTCTCACACACACACAGGGACCACTCTCCTCTCACACACACAGGGACCACTCTCCTCTCACACACACACACAGGGACCACTCTCCTCTCACACACACACAGGGACCACTCTCCTCTCACACACACACACAGGGACCACTCTCCTCTCACACACACAGGGGCCACTCTCCTCTCACACACACACACAGGGACCACTCTCCTCTCACACACACAGGGACCACTCTCCTCTCACACACACACACACACAGGGACCACTCTCCTCTCACACACACACAGGGACCACTCTCCTCTCACACACACACAGGGACCACTCTCCTCTCACACACACAGGGACCACTCTCCTCTCACACAGGGACCACTCTCCTCTCACACACACACACACAGGGACCACTCTCCTCTCACACACACAGGGACCACTCTCCTCTCACACACACAGGGACCACTCTCCTCTCACACACACACACAGGGACCACTCTCCTCTCACACACACAGGGACCACTCTCCTCTCACACACACACAGAGGGACCACTCTCCTCTCACACACACACAGGGACCACTCTCCTCTCACACACACAGGGACCACTCTCCTCTCACACACACAGGGACCACTCTCCTCTCTCACACACACAGGGACCACTCTCCTCTCACACACACAGGGACCACTCTCCTCTCACACACACACACAGGGACCACTCTCCTCTCACACACACACACACACACACACACACAGGGACCACTCTCCTCTCACACACACAGGGACCACTCTCCTCTCTCACACACACAGGGACCACTCTCCTCTCACACACACAGGGACCACTCTCCTCTCACACACACACACAGGGACCACTCTCCTCTCACACACACACACACACACACACACAGGGACCACTCTCCTCTCACACACACAGGGACCACTCTCCTCTCACACACACATACAGGGACCACTCTCCTCTCACACACACACACAGGGACCACTCTCCTCTCACACACACACAGGGACTACTCTCCTCTCACACACACAGGGGTCACTCTCCTCTCACACACACACACAGGGACCACTCTCCTCTCACACACACAGGGACCACTCTCCTCTCACACACACACAGGGATCACTCTCCTCTCTCAGACACACACAGGGACCACTCTCCTCTCACACACACACACAGGGACCACTCTCCTCTCTCACACACACAGGGACCACTCTCCTCTCTCACACACACACAGGGACCACACTCCTCTCTCACACACCCACAGGGACCACTCTCCTCTCACACCCACAGGGACCACTCTCCTCGAACACACACAGGGACCACCCTCCTCTCACACACACACACAGGGACCACTCTCCTCTCACACACACACAGGGACCAGTCTCCTCTCTCACACACACAGGGACCACTCTCCTCTCACACACACACAGGGACCACTCTCCTCTCTCACACACAGGGACCACTCTCCTCTCACACACACAGGGACCACTCTCCTCTCACAGACACAGGGACCACTCTCCTCTCACACACACACAGGGACCACTCTCCTCTCACACACACACACACAGGGACCACTCTCCTCTCACAGACACAGGGACCACTCTCCTCTCACACACACACAGGGACCACTCTCCTCTCACACACACACAGGGACCACTCTCCTCTCACACACACACACAGGGACCACTCTCCTCTCACACACACAAAGGGACCACTCTCCTCTCACACACACACACACAGGGACCACTCTCCTCTCACAGACACAGGGACCACTCTCCTCTCACACACACACAGGGACCACTCTCCTCTCACACACACACAGGGACCACTCTCCTCTCACACACACACACAGGGACCACTCTCCTCTCACACACACACACAGGGACCACTCTCCTCTCACAGACACAGGGACCACTCTCCTCTCACACACACACAGGGACCACTCTCCTCTCACACACACACAGGGACCACTCTCCTCTCACACACACAGGGACCACTCTCCTCTCACACACACACAGGGACCACTCTCCTCTCACACACACACAGGGACCACTCTCCTCACACACACACACAGGGACCACTCTCCTCTCACACACACACAGGGACCACTCTCCTCTCACACACACACATGGACCACTCTCCTCTCACACACACACAGGGACCACTCTCCTCTCACACACACACACAGGGACCACTCTCCTCTCACACACACACAGGGACCACTCTCCTCTCACACACACACAGGGACCACTCTCCTCTCACACACACACAGGGACCACTCTCCTCTCACACACACACACACACAGGGATCACTCTCCTCTCAAACACACACAGGGACCACTCTCCTATCACACACACACACACACAGGGACCACTCTCCTCTCACACACACACACACACAGCGACCACTCTCCTCTCACACACACAGGGACCACTCACCTCTCACACACACAGGGAACACTCTCCTCTCTCACACACACACAGGGACCACTCTCCTCTCACACACACAGGGACCACTCTCCTCTCACACACACACACAGGGACCACTCTCCTCTCACACACACACAGGGACCACTCTCCTCTCTCACACACACACAGGGACCACTCTCCTCTCACACACACAGGGACCACTCTCCTCTCACACACACACACAGGGACCACTCTCCTCTCACACACACACAGGGACCACTCTCCTCTCACACACACACAGGGACCACTCTCCTCTCACACACACAGGGACCACTCTCCTCTCACCCACACAGGGACCACTCACCTCTCACACACACACAGGGACCACTCTCCTCTCACACACACAGGGACCACTCTCCTCTCACACACACACACAGGGACCACTCACCTCTCACACACACACAGGGACCACTCTCCTCTCACACACACAGGGACCACTCTCCTCTCACACACACAGGGACCACTCACCTCTCACACATACACAGGGACCACTCTCCTCTCACACACACACACAGGGACCACTCTCCTCTCTCTCACACACACAGGGACCACTCTCCTCTCACACACCCAGGGACCACTCTCCTCTCTCACTCACACAGGGACCACTCTCCTCTCACAGACACAGGGACCACTCTCCTCTCACACACACACAGGGACCACTCTCCTCTCTCACACACACAGGGACCACTCTCCTCTCACACACACACACAGGGATCACTCTCCTCTCACACACACACACACACACAGGGACCACTCTCCTCTCACACACACAGGGACCACTCTCCTCTCACACACACACAGGGACCACTCTCCTCACACACACACACACACAGGGACCACTCTCCTCACACACACACACAGGGACCACTCTCCTCTCTCACACACACACACACAGGGACCACTCTCCTCTCACACACACAGGGACAACTCTCCTCTCACACACACACAGGGACCACTCTCCTCTCACACACACACACAGGGACCACTCTCCTCTCACACACACACAGGGACCACTCTCCTCTCACACACACACAGGGACCACTCTCCTCTCACACACACACAGGGACCACTCTCCTCTCACACACACAGGGACCACTCTCCTCTCACACAGGGACCACTCTCCTCTCACACACACACACACAGGGACCACTCTCCTCTCACACACACAGGGACCACTCTCCTCTCACACACACAGGGACCACTCTCCTCTCACACACACACACAGGGACCACTCTCCTCTCACACACACAGGGACCACTCTCCTCTCACACACACACACAGGGACCACTCTCCTCTCACACACACACAGGGACCACTCTCCTCTCACACACACAGGGACCACTCTCCTCTCACACACACACACACACACACACACAGGGACCACTCTCCTCTCACACACACAGGGACCACTCTCCTCTCACACACACATACAGGGACCACTCTCCTCTCACACACACACACAGGGACCACTCTCCTCTCACACACACACACAGGGACCACTCTCCTCTCACACACACACAGGGACTACTCTCCTCTCACACACACAGGGGTCACTCTCCTCTCACACACACACACAGGGACCACTCTCCTCTCACACACACAGGGACCACTCTCCTCTCACACACACACAGGGATCACTTTCCTCTCTCAGACACACACAGGGACCACTCTCCTCTCACACACACACACAGGGACCACTCTCCTCTCTCACACACACAGGGACCACTCTCCTCTCTCACACACACACAGGGACCACACTCCTCTCTCACACACCCACAGGGACCACTCTCCTCTCACACCCACAGGGACCACTCTCCTCTAACACACACAGGGACCACCCTCCTCTCACACACACACACAGGGACCACTCTCCTCTCACACACACACAGGGACCAGTCTCCTCTCTCACACACACAGGGACCACTCTCCTCTCACACACACACAGGGAGCACTCTCCTCTCACACACAGACAGGGACCACTCTCCTCTCTCACACACAGGGACCACTCTCCTCTCACACACCCAGGGACCACTCTCCTCTCTCACTCACACAGGGACCACTCTCCTCTCACAGACACAGGGACCACTCTCCTCTCACACACACACAGGGACCACTCTCCTCTCACACACACAAAGGGACCACTCTCCTCTCACACACACACACAGGGACCACTCTCCTCTCACAGACACAGGGACCACTCTCCTCTCACACACACACAGGGACCACTCTCCTCTCACACACACACAGGGACCACTCTCCTCTCACACACACACACAGGGACCACTCTCCTCTCTCACACACACACAGGGACCACTCTCCTCTCACAGACACAGGGACCACTCTCCTCTCACACACACACAGGGACCACTCTCCTCTCACACACACACAGGGACCACTCTCCTCTCACACACACAGGGACCACTCTCCTCTCACACACACAGGGACCACTCTCCTCTCACACACACAGGGACCACTCTCCTCTCACACACACAGGGACCACTCTCCTCTCACACACACACACAGGGACCACTCACCTCTCACACACACACAGGGACCACTCTCCTCTCACACACACAGGGACCACTCTCCTCTCACACACACAGGGACCACTCACCTCTCACACACACACAGGGACCACTCTCCTCTCACACACACACAGGGACCACTCTCCTCTCTCACACACACAGGGACCACTCTCTTCTCTCACACACAGGGACCACTCTCCTCTCACACACACAGGGACCACTCTCCTCTCACACACACACAGGGACCACTCTCCTCTCACACACACACAGGGACCACTCTCCTCAAACACACACACAGGGACCACTCTCCTCTCACACACACACAGGGACCACTCTCCTCTCACACACACACAGGGACCACTCTCCTCTCACACACACACAGGGACCACTCTCCTCTCACACACACACACAGGGACCACTCTCCTCTCACACACACACAGGGACCACTCTCCTCTCACACACACACAGGGACCACTCTCCTCTCACACACACACAGGGACCACTCTCCTCTCACACACACACACACACAGGGACCACTCTCCTCTCAAACACACACAGGGACCACTCTCCTATCACACACACACACACACAGGGACCACTCTCCTCTCACACACACAGGGACCACTCTCCTCTCACACACACACACACACAGCGACCACTCTCCTCTCACACACACAGGGACCACTCACCTCTCACACACACAGGGAACACTCTCCTCTCTCACACACACACAGGGACCACTCTCCTCTCACACACACAGGGACCACTCTCCTCTCACACACACACACAGGGACCACTCTCCTCTCACACACACACAGGGACCACTCTCCTCTCACACACACAGGGACCACTCTCCTCTCACACACACAGGGACCACTCACCTCTCACACACACACAGAGACCACTCTCCTCTCACACACACAGGGACCACTCTCCTCTCACACACACACACAGGGACCACTCACCTCTCACACACACACAGGGACCACTCTCCTCTCACACACACAGGGACCACTCTCCTCTCACACACACAGGGACCACTCACCTCTCACACACACACAGGGACCACTCTCCTCTCACACACACACAGGGACCACTCTCCTCTCTCACACACACAGGGACCACTCTCTTCTCTCACACACAGGGACCACTCTCCTCTCACACACACAGGGACCACTCACCTCTCACACACACACAGGGACCACTCTCCTCTCACACACACACAGGGACCACTCTCCTCTCTCACACACACAGGGACCACTCTCTTCTCTCACACACAGGGACCACTCTCCTCTCACACACCCAGGGACCACTCTCCTCTCTCACTCACACAGGGACCACTCTCCTCTCACAGACACAGGGACCACTCTCCTCTCACACACACACAGGGACCACTCTCCTCTCTCACACACACAGGGACCACTCTCCTCTCACACACACACACAGGGATCACTCTCCTCTCACACACACACACACACAGGGACCACTCTCCTCTCACACACACAGGGACCACTCTCCTCTCACACACACACAGGGACCACTCTCCTCTCACACACAGACAGGGACCACTCTCCTCTCTCACACACAGGGACCACTCTCCTCTCACACACCCAGGGACCACTCTCCTCTCTCACTCACACAGGGACCACTCTCCTCTCACAGACACAGGGACCACTCTCCTCTCACACACACACAGGGACCACTCTCCTCTCACACACACAGGGACCACTCTCCTCTCACACACACAAAGGGACCACTCTCCTCTCACACACACACACAGGGACCACTCTCCTCTCACAGACACAGGGACCACTCTCCTCTCACACACACACACAGGGACCACTCTCCTCTCACACACACACAGGGACCACTCTCCTCTCACACACACACACAGGGACCACTCTCCTCTCACACACACACAGGGACCACTCTCCTCTCACACACACACAGGGACCACTCTCCTCTCACACACACACAGGGACCACTCTCCTCTCACACACACACAGGGACCACTCTCCTCTCACACACACACACAGGGACCACTCTCCTCTCACAGACACAGGGACCACTCTCCTCTCACACACACACAGGGACCACTCTCCTCTCACACACACACAGGGACCACTCTCCTCTCACACACAGAGGGACCACTCTCCTCTCACACACACACAGGGACCACTCTCCTCTCACACACACACAGGGACCACTCTCCTCTCACACACACACAGGGACCACTCTCCTCTCACACACACACAGGGACCACTCTCCTCTCACACACACACAGGGACCACTCTCCTCACACACACACACAGGGACCACTCTCCTCTCACACACACACAGGGACCACTCTCCTCTCACACACACACACAGGGACCACTCTCCTCTCACACACACACAGGCTCCACTCTCCTCTCACACACACACAGGGACCACTCTCCTCTCACACACACACAGGGACCACTCTCCTCTCACACACACACACACACACAGGGACCACTCTCCTCTCAAACACACACAGGGACCACTCTCCTCTCACACACACACACACACAGGGACCACTCTCCTCTCACACACACACAGGGACCACTCTCCTCTCACACACACACACACACAGGGACCACTCTCCTCTCACACACACAGGGACCACTCACCTCTCACACACACAGGGACCACTCTCCTCTCTCACACACACACACAGGGACCACTCTCCTCTCACACACACAGGGACCACTCTCCTCTCACACACACACACAGGGACCACTCTCCTCTCACACACACACAGGGACCACTCTCCTCTCACACACACAGGGACCACTCTCCTCTCACACACACAGGGACCACTCACCTCTCACACACACACAGGGACCACTCTCCTCTCACACACACAGGGACCACTCTCCTCTCACACACACACACAGGGACCACTCACCTCTCACACACACACACAGGGACCACTCTCCTCTCACACACACAGGGACCACTCTCCTCTCTCACACACAGACAGGGACCACTCTCCTCTCTCACACACAGACAGGGACCACTCTCATCTCTCACACACAGGGACCACTCTCCTCTCACACACCCAGGGACCACTCTCCTCTCTCACTCACACAGGGACCACTCTCCTCTCACAGACACAGGGACCACTCTCCTCTCACACACACACAGGGACCACTCTCCTCTCTCACACACACAGGGACCACTCTCCTCTCACACACACACACAGGGATCACTCTCCTCTCACACACACACACACACAGGGACCACTCTCCTCTCACACACACAGGGACCACTCTCCTCTCACACACACACAGGGACCACTCTCCTCTCACACACACACAGGGACCACTCTCCTCTCACACACACACAGGGACCACTCTCCTCTCTCACACACACACAGGGACCACTCTCCTCACACACACACACACACAGGGACCACTCTCCTCTCACACACACACACACACAGGGACCACTCTCCTCTCACACACACACAGGGACCACTCTCCTCTCACACACACACACACACAGGGACCACTCACCTCTCACACACACAGGGACCACATTCCTCTCTCACACACACACAGGGACCATTCTCCTCTCACACACACACACAGGGACCACTCTCCTCTCACACACACACAGGGACCACTCTCCTCTCACACACACAGGGACCACACTCCTCTCACACACACAGGGACCACTCACCTCTCTAACACACACAGGGACCACTCTCCTCTCACACACACAGGGACCACTCACCTCTCACACACACACAGGGACCACTCTCCTCTCACACACACAGGGACCACTCTCCTCTCACACACACAGGGACCACTCACCTCTCACACACACACAGGGACCACTCTCCTCTCGCACACACAGGGACCACTCTCCTCTCACACACACAGGGACCACTCTCCTCTCACACACACAGGGACCACTCTCCTCTCACACACCCAGGGACCACTCTCCTCTCTCACTCACACAGGGACCACTCTCCTCTCACACACACAGGGACCACTCTCCTCTCACACACACACAGGGACCACTCTCCTCTCTCACACACACAGGGACCACTCTCCTCTCACACACACACACAGGGATCACTCTCCTCTCACACACACACACACACAGGGACCACTCTCCTCTCACACACACAGGGACCACTCACCTCTCACACACACACAGGGACCACTCTCCTCTCACACACACAGGGACCACTCTCCTCTCACACACACAGGGACCACTCTCCTCTCACACACACAGGGACCACTCTCCTCTCACAGACACAGGGACCACTCTCCTCTCTCACTCACACAGGGACCACTCTCCTCTCACAGACACAGGGACCACTCTCCTCTCACACACACACAGGGACCACTCTCCTCTCTCACACACACAGGGACCACTCTCCTCTCACACACACACACAGGGACCACTCTCCTCTCACACACACAGGGACCACTCTCCTCTCACACACACACACAGGGACCACTCTCCTCTCACACACACAGGGACCACTCTCCTCTCACACACACAGGGATCACTCTCCACTCTCAGACACACACAGGGACCACTCTCCTCTCACACACACACACAGGGACCACTCTCCTCTCTCACACACACAGGGACCACTCTCCTCTCTCAAACACACACAGGGACCACACTCCTCTCTCACACACCCACAGGGACCACTCTCCTCTAACACACACAGGGACCACCCTCCTCTCACACACACACACAGGGACCACTCTCCTCTCACACACACACAGGGACCAGTCTCCTCTCTCACACACACAGGGACCACTCTCCTCTCACACACACACAGGGAGCACTCTCCTCTCACACACAGACAGGGAGCACTCTCCTCTCACACACAGACAGGGACCACTCTCCTCTCACTCACACAGGGACCACTCTCCTCTCACACACACACAGGGACCACTCTCCTCTCACACACACACAGGGACCACTCTCCTCTCACACACACAAAGGGACCACTCTCCTCTCACACACACAAACAGGGACCACTCTCCTCTCACAGACACAGGGACCACTCTCCTCTCACACACACACAGGGACCACTCTCCTCTCACACACACAAAGGGACCACTCTCCTCTCACACACACACGCAGGGACCACTCTCCTCTCACAGACACAGGGACCACTCTCCTCTCACACACACACACAGGGACCACTCTCCTCTCACACACACACACAGGGACCACTCTCCTCTCACACACACACACAGGGACCACTCTCCTCTCACACACACACACACAGGGACCACTCTCCTCTCACACACACAGGGACCACTCTCCTCTCACAGACACAGGGACCACTCTCCTCTCACACACACACACAGGGACCACTCTCCTCTCACACACACAAAGGGACCACTCTCCTCTCACACACACACGCAGGGACCACTCTCCTCTCACACACACAGGGACCACTCTCCTCTCACACACACACACAGGGACCACTCTCCTCTCACACACACACACAGGGACCACTCTCCTCTCACACACACAGGGACCACTCTCCTCTCACAGACACAGGGACCACTCTCCTCTCACACACACACACAGGGACCACTCTCCTCTCACACACACACACAGGGACCACTCTCCTCTCACACACACACACAGGGACCACTCTCCTCTCACACACACACACAAAGGGACCACTCTCCTCTCACACACACACACAGGGACCACTCTCCTCTCACACACACACACAGGGACCACTCTCCTCTCACACACACACACAAAGGGACCACTCTCCTCTCACACACACACACAGGGACCACTCTCCTCTCACACACACACACAGGGACCACTCTCCTATCACACACACACAGGGACCACTCTCCTCTCAGACACACAGGGACCACTCTCCTCTCACACACACACAGGGACCACTCTCCTCTCACACACACACACACACAGGGACCACTCTCCTCAAACACACACACAGGGACCACTCTCCTCTCACACACACACACACACAGGGACCACTCTCCTCTCACACACACAGGGACCACTCACCTCTCACACACACAGGGACCACTCTCCTCTCACACACACACACACACAGGGACCACTCTCCTCTCACACACACACACAGGGACCACTCTCCTCTCACACACACACAGGGACCACTCTCCTCTCACACACACAGGGACCACTCTCCTCTCTCACTCACACAGGGACCACTCTCCTCTCACAGACACAGGGACCACTCTCCTCTCACACACACACAGGGACCACTCTCCTCTCTCACACACACAGGGACCACTCTCCTCTCACACACACACACAGGGATCACTCTCCTCTCACACACACACACACACAGGGACCACTCTCCTCTCACACACACACAGGGACCACTCTCCTCTCTCACACACACAGGGACCACTCTCCTCACACACACACAAACAGGGACCACTCTCCTCTCACACACACACACACACACAGGGACCACTCTCCTCTCACACACACACAGGGACCACTCTCCTCTCACACACACACACACACAGGGACCACTCTCCTCTCACACACACACACACACACACAGGGACCACTCACCTCTCACACACACAGGGACCACTCTCCTCTCTCACACACACACAGGGACCATTCTCCTCTCACACACACACACAGGGACCACTCTCCTCTCACACACACACAGGGACCACTCTCCTCTCACACACACAGGGACCACTCTCCTCTCACACACACAGGGAGCACTCTCCTCTCACACACACACAGGGATCACTCTCCTCTCACACACACACACACACAGGGACCACTCTCCTCTCACACACACACACACACACAGGGACCACTCACCTCTCACACACACAGGGACCACTCTCCTCTCTCACACACACACAGGGACCATTCTCCTCTCACACACACACACAGGGACCACTCTCCTCTCACACACACACAGGGACCACTCTCCTCTCACACACACAGGGACCACTCTCCTCTCACACACACAGGGACCACTCACCTCTCACACACACACAGGGACCACTCTCCTCTCACACACACAGGGACCACTCACCTCTCACACACACACAGGGACCACTCTCCTCTCACACACACAGGGACCACTCTCCTCTCACACACACAGGGACCACTCACCTCTCACACACACACAAGGACCACTCTCCTCTCACACACACAGGGACCACTCTCCTCTCTCACTCACACAGGGACCACTCTCCTCTCACACACACAGGGACCACTCTCCTCTCACACACACACAGGGACCACTCTCCTCTCTCACACACACAGGGAACACTCTCCTCACACACACACACACAGGGATCACTCTCCTCTCACACACACACACACACAGGGACCACTCTCCTCTCACACACACACAGGGACCACTCTCCTCTCTCACACACACAGGGACCACTCTCCTCTCACACACACACAGGGATCACTCTCCTCTCACACACACACACACACAGGGATCACTCTCCTCTCACACACACACACACAGGGACCACTCTCCTCTCACACACACACAGGGATCACTCTCCTCTCACACACACACACACAGGGATCACTCTCCTCTCTCACACACACAGGGACCACTCTCCTCTCACACACACAGGGACCACTCTCCTCTCACACACACACAGGGACCACTCTCCTCTCACACACACACACAGGGACCATTCTCCTCACACACACACACAGGGACCACTCTCCTCTCACACACACAGGGACCACTCTCCTCTCACACACACAGGGACCACTCTCCTCTCACACACACACACAGGGACCACTCTCCTCACACACACACAGGGACCACTCTCCTCTCACACACACAGGGACCACTCTCCTCTCACACGCACAGGGACCACTCTCCTCACACACACACAGGGACCACTCTCCTCTCACACACACACACACAGGGACCACTCTCCTCTCTCACACACACAGGGACCACTCTCCTCTCACACACACAGGGACCACTCTCCTCTCTCACACACACATGGACCACTCTCCTCTCACACACACAGGGACCACTCTCCTCTCACACACACACAGGGACCACTCTACTCTCTCACACACACACAGGGACCACTCTCCTCTCACACACACACAGGGACCACTCTCCTCTCACACACACACAGGGACCACTCTCCTCTCACACACACACACAGGGACCACTCTCCTCTCACACACACACACAGGGACCACTCTCCTCTCACACACACACACAGGGACCACTCTCCTCTCACACACACACACACAGGGACCACTCTCCTCTCACACACACACACAGGGACCACTCTCCTCTCACACACACAGGGACCACTCTCCTCTCTCACACACACAGGGACCACTCTCCTCTCACACACACAGGGACCACTCTCCTCTCACACACACACAGGGACCACTCTTCTCTCTCAAACACACATAGGGACCACTCTCCTCTCACACACACGCAGGGACCACTCTCCTCTCACACACACACAGGGACCACTCTCCTCTCACACACACACACAGGGAACACTCTCCTCTCACACACACAGGGACCACTCTCCTCTGACACACACAGGGACCACTCTCCTCTCACACACACACAGGGGCCACTCTCCTCACACACACACACAGGAACCATCCTCCTCTCACACACACAGGGACCACTCTCCTCTCTCACACACACAGGGACCACTCTCCTCACACACACACACACACACACAGGGACCACTCTCCTCTCTCACACACACACAGGGACCACTCTCCTCTCACACACACAGAGGGACCACTCTCCTCTCACACACACAGGGACCACTCTCCTGTCACACACACACACACAGAGACCACTCTCCTCTCACACACACAGGGACCACTCTCCTCTCACACACACACAGGGACCACTCTCCTCTCACACACACACAGGGACCACTCTCCTCTCACACACACAGGGACCACTCTCCTCTCACACACACACAGGGACCAATCTTCTCTCTCACAGACACAGGGACCACTCTCCTCTCACACACACAGGGACCACTCTCCTCACACACACACACAGGGACCACTCTCCTCTCTCACACACACAGGGACCACTCTCCTCTCACACACACACAGGGACCAATCTTCTCTCTCACATACACAGGGACCACTCTCCTCTCAGACACACAGGGACCACTCTCCTCTCTCACATACACAGGGACCACTCTCCTCTCAGACACACAGGGACCACTCTCCTCTCTCACACACACACACAGGGACGACTCTCCTCACACACACACACAGGGACCACTCTCCTCTCTCACACACACAGGGACCACTCTCCTCACACACACGCACACACACACAGGGACCACTCTCCTCTCACACACACACAGGGACCACTCGCCTCTCACACACAGACAGGGAGCACTCTCCTCTCACACACACAGGAACCACTCTCCTCTCACACACACACACACAGGGACCACTCTCCTCACACACACACACAGGGACCACTCTCCTCTCTCACACACACAGGGACCACTCTCCTCACACACACACACAGGGACCACTCTCCTCTCACACACACACAGGAACCACTCTCCTCACACACACACACAGGGACCACTCTCCTCTCACACACACAGGGACCACTCTCCTCACACACACACACAGGGACAACTCTCCTCTCACACACACAGGGACCACTCTCCTCTCACACACACACACAGGGATCACTCTCCTCTCTCACACACACACAGAGACCACTCTCCTCTCACACACACACAGGGACCACTCTCCTCACACACACACACAGGGACCACTCTCCTCTCTCACACACACAGGGACCACTCTCCTCACACACACACACAGGGACCACTCTCCTCTCACACACACACAGGGACCACTCTCCTTTCACACACACACAGGGACCACTCTCCTCTCACACACACACAGGGACCACTCTCCTCTCACACACACACAGGGACCACTCTCCTCTCACACACACAGGGACCACTCTCCTCACACACACACACAGGGACCACTCTCCTCTCACACACACAGGGACCACTCTCCTCTCACACACACACACACAAGGACCACTCTCCTCTATCACACACACAGTGACCACCCTCCTCTCACACACACACAGGGACCACTCTCCTCTCACACACACAGGGACCACCCTCCTCTCACACACACAGGGACCACTCTCCTCTCACACACACACACAGGGACCACTCTCCTCTCACACACACACACAGGGACCACTCTCCTCTCACACACACAGGGACCACTCTCCTCTCACACACACACACACAGGGACCACTCTCCTCTCACACACACACAGGGACCACTCTCCTCTCTCACACACACAGGGACCACTCTCCTCTCACACACACACACAGGGACCATTCTCCTCTCACACACACACAGGGACCACTCTCCTCTCACACACACAGGGACCACTCTCCTCTCACACACACAGGGACCACTCTCCTCTCACACACACACACAGGGACCACTCTCCTCTCACACACACAGGGACCACTCTCCTCTCACACACACACAGGGACCACTCTCCTCTCACACACACAGGGACCACCCTCCTCTCACACACACACAGGGACCACTCTCCTCTCACACACACACAGGGACCACTCTCCTCTCACACACACAGGGACCACTCTCCTCACACACACAGGGACCACCCTCCTCTCACACACACAGGGACCACTCTCCTCTCTCACACACACAGGGACCACTCTCCTCACACACACACAGGGACCACTCTCCTCTCACACACACACACAGGGACCACTCTCCTCTCACACACACAGGGACCACTCTCCTCTCACACACACAGGGACCACTCTCCTCTCTCACACACACAGGGACCACTCTCCTCTCACACACACACAGGGACCACTCTCCTCTCACACACACACAGGGACCACTCTCCTCTCACACACACAGGGACCACTCTCCTCTCTCACTCACACAGGGACCACTCTCCTCTCACACACACACAGGGACCACTCTCCTCTCACACACACACACACACAGGGACCACTCTCCTCTCTCACTCACACAGGGACCACTCTCCTCTCACACACACACACAGGGACCACTCTCCTCTCTCACACACACAGGGACCACTCTCCTCTCACACACACACACAGGGACCACTCTCCTCTCTCACAGACACAGGGACCACTCTCCTCTCACACACACACAGGGACCACTCTCCTCTCTCACACACACAGGGACCACTGTCCTCTCACACACACACAGGGATCACTCTCCTCTCACACACACACACACAGGGATCACTCTCCTCTCACACACACACACAGGGACCACTCTCCTCTCACACACACAGGGACCACTCTCCTCTCACACACACACAGGGACCACTCTCCTCTCGCACACACACAGGGACCACTCTCCTCTCTCACACACACAGGGACCACTCTCCTCTCACACACACACAGGGATCACTCTCCTCTCACACACACACATACAGGGATCACTCTCCTCTCACACACACACACAGGGACCACTCTCCTCTCACACACACACAGGGATCACTCTCCTCTCACACACACACACACAGGGATCACTCTCCTCTCACACACACACAGGGACCACTCTCCTCTCACACACACAGGGACCACTCTCCTCTCACACACACACAGGGACCACTCTCCTCTCACACACACACACAGGGACCACTCTCCTCTCACACACACACACAGGGACCACTCTCCTCACACACACACACAGGGACCACTCTCCTCTCACACACACAGGGACCACTCTCCTCTCACACACACAGGGACCACTCTCCTCTCACACACACACACAGGGACCACTCTCCTCACACACACACACAGGGACCACTCTCCTCTCTCACACACACAGGGACCACTCTCCTCTCACACACACACAGGGACCACTCTCCTCTCACACACACACACAGGGACCACTCTCCTCTCACACACACACAGGGACCACTCTCCTCTCACACACACAGGGACCACTCTCCTCTCACACACACACACAGGGACCACTCTCCTCTCACACACACAGGGACCACTCTCCTCTCACACACACAGGGACCACTCTACTCTCACACGCACAGGGACCACTCTCCTCACACACACACAGGGACCACTCTCCTCTCACACACACACACAGGGACCACTCTCCTCTCACACACACACAGGGACCACTCTCCTCTCACACACACACAGGGACCACTCTCCTCTCACACACACACACAGGGACCACTCTCCTCTCACACACACAGGGACCACTCTCCTCTCACACACACACAGGGACCACTCTCCTCTCACACACACAGGGACCACTCTCCTCTCTCACACACACAGGGACCACTCTCCTCTCACACACACAGGGACCACTCTCCTCTCACACACACACAGGGACCACTCTTCTCTCTCACACACACACAGGGACCACTCTCCTCTCACACACACACAGGGACCACTCTCCTCTCACACACACACAGGGACCACTCTCCTCTCACACACACACACAGGGACCACTCTCCTCTCACACACACACACAGGGACCACTCTCCTCTCACACACACACACAGGGACCACTCTCCTCTCACACACACGCAGGGACCACTCTCCTCTCACACACACAGGGACCACTCTCCTCTCACACACACAGGGACCACTCTCCTCTCACACACACACAGGGACCACTCTTCTCTCTCACACACACACAGGGACCACTCTCCTCTCACACACACACACACAGGGACCACTCTCCTCTCACACACACACAGGGACCACTCTCCTCTCACACACACAGGGACCACTCTCCTCTCACACACACAGGGACCACTCTCCTCTCACACACACACAGGGACCACTCTTCTCTCTCACACACACACAGGGACCACTCTCCTCTCACACACACAGGGACCACTCTCCTCTCTCACACACACAGGGACCACTCTCCTCTCACACACACAGGGACCACTCTCCTCTCACACACACACAGGGACCACTCTTCTCTCTCACACACACACAGGGACCACTCTCCTCTCACACACACACAGGGACCACTCTCCTCTCACACACACACAGGGACCACTCTCCTCTCTCACACACACACAGGGACCACTCTCCTCTCACACACACAGGGACCACTCACCTCTCACACACACAGGGACCACTCTCCTCTCACACACACACAGGGACCACTCTCCTCACACACACACACAGGAACCACTCTCCTCTCTCACACACACACAGGGACCACTCTCCTCTCACACACACACAGGGACCACTCTTCTCTCTCACACACACACAGGGACCACTCTCCTCTCACACACACACAGGGACCACTCTCCTCTCACACACACACAGGGACCACTCTCCTCTCACACACACACACACAGGGACCACTCTCCTCTCACACACACAGGGACCATTCTCCTCTCACACACACACAGGGACCACTCTCCTTTCACACACACAGGGACCACTCTCCTCTCTCACACACACAGGGACCACTCTCCTCTCACACACACAGGGACCACTCTCCTCTCACACACACACAGGGACCACTCTTCTCTCTCACACACACACAGGGACCACTCTCCTCTCACACACACACAGGGACCACTCTCCTCTCACACACACACAGGGACCACTCTCCTCTCACACACACACACAGGGACCACTCTCCTCTCACACACACAGGGACCACTCTCCTCTCACACACACAGGGACCACTCTCCTCTCTCACACACACAGGGACCACTCTCCTCACACACACACACACACACACAGGGACCACTCTCCTCTCTCACACACACACAGGGACCACTCTCCTCTCTCACACACACACAGGGACCACTCTCCTCTCACACACACACAGGGACCACTCTCCTCTCACACACACAGGGACCACTCTCCTCTCACACACACAGAGGGACCACTCTCCTCTCACACACACACAGGGACCACTCTCCTCTCACACACACACACAGGGACCACTCTCCTCTCTCACACACACAGGGACCACTCTCCTCTCACACACACATAGGGACCAATCTTCTCTCTCACATACACAGGGACCACTCTCCTCTCTCACATACACAGGGACCACTCTCCTCTCAGACACACAGGGACCACTCTCCTCTCTCACACACACACACAGGGACGACTCTCCTCACACACACACACAGGGACCACTCTCCTCTCTCAAACACACAGGGACCACTCTCCTCACACACACGCACACACACACAGGGACCACTCTCCTCTCACACACACACAGGGACCACTCGCCTCTCACACACACACACAGGGATCACTCTCCTCTCACACACACAGGAACCACTCTCCTCTCACACACACACACACACAGGGACCACTCTCCTCACACACACACACAGGGACCACTCTCCTCTCACACACACACAGGGATCACTCTCCTCTCACACACACAGGAACCACTCTCCTCACACACACACACAGGGACCACTCTCCTCTCTCACACACAGGGACCACTCTCCTCACACACACACACAGGGACAACTCACCTCTCACACACACAGGGACCACTCTCCTCTCACACACACACACAGGGATCACTCTCCTCTCTCACACACACACAGAGACCACTCTCCTCTCACACACACACAGGGACCACTCTCCTCACACACACACACAGGGACCACTCTCCTCTCTCACACACACAGGGACCACTCTCCTCACACACACACACAGGGACCACTCTCCTTTCACACACACACAGGGACCACTCTCCTCTCACACACACACAGGGACCACTCTCCTCTCACACACACACAGGGACCACTCTCCTCTCACACACACAGGGACCACTCTCCTCTCACACACACACACAGGGACCACTCTCCTCTATCACACACACAGGGACCACTCTCCTCACACACACACACAGGGACCACTCTCCTCACACACACACACAGGGACCACTCTCCTCTCACACACACAGGGACCACTCTCCTCTCACACACACACACACAGGGACCACTCTCCTCTATCACACACACAGTGACCACCCTCCTCTCACACACACACAGGGACCACTCTCCTCTCACACACACAGGGACCACCCTCCTCTCACACACACAGGGACCACTCTCCTCTCACACACACACACAGGGACCACTCTCCTCTCACACACACAGGGACCACTCTCCTCTCACACACACAGGGACCACTCTCCTCTCACACACACACAGGGACCACTCTCCTCTCACACACACAGGGACCACTCTCCTCTCACACACACACAGGGACCACTCTCCTCTCTCACACACACAGGGACCACTCTCCTCTCACACACACACAGGGACCACTCTCCTCTCACACACACACAGGGACCACTCTCCTCTCTCACACAAACAGGGACCACTCTCCTCTCACACACACACACAGGGACCACTCTCCTCTCACACACACACAGGGACCACTCTCCTCTCTCACACAAACAGGGACCACTCTCCTCTCACACACACACACAGGGACCATTCTCCTCTCACACACACACAGGGACCACTCTCCTCTCACACACACAGGGACCACTCTCCTCTCACACACACAGGGACCACTCTCCTCTCACACACACACACAGGGACCACTCTCCTCTCACACACACAGGGACCACTCTCCTCTCACACACACACAGGGACCACTCTCCTCTCACACACACAGGGACCACCCTCCTCTCACACACACACAGGGACCACTCTCCTCTCACACACACACAGGGACCACTCTCCTCTCACACACACAGGGACCACTCTCCTCACACACACAGGGAACACCCTCCTCTCACACACACAGGGACCACTCTCCTCTCTCACACACACAGGGACCACTCTCCTCACACACACACAGGGACCACTCTCCTCTCACACACACACACAGGGACCACTCTCCTCTCACACACACAGGGACCACTCTCCTCTCACACACACAGGGACCACTCTCCTCTCTCACACACACAGGGACCACTCTCCTCTCACAAACACACAGGGATCACTCTCCTCTCACACACACACACAGGGACCACTCTCCTCTCACACACACACAGGGACCACTCTCCTCTCACACACACAGGGACCACTCTCCTCTCACACACACACAGGGACCACTCACCTCTCACACACACACAGGGACCACTCTCCTCTCACACACACACAGGGACCACTCTCCTCTCTCACACACACAGGGACCACTCTCCTCTCACACACACACACAGGGACCACTCTCCTCTCACACACACAGGGACCACTCTCATCTCACACACACACACACAGGGACCACTCTCCTCTCACACACACACACAGGGACCACTCTCCTCTCTCACACACACACAGGGACCACTCTCCTCTCACACACACACACAGGGACCACTCTCCTCTCTCACACACACACAGGGACCACTCTCCTCTCACACACACAGGGACCACTCTCCTCTCACACACACACAGGGACCACTCTCCTCTCACACACACAGGGACCACTCTCCTCTCACACACACAGGGACCACTCTCCTCTCACACACACACAGGGACCACTCTACTCTCACACACACAGGGACCACTCTCCTCTCACACACACAGACACAGGGACCACTCTCCTCTCACACACACACAGAGACCACTCTCCTCTCACACACACAGTGACCACTCTCCTCTCACACACACACAGGGACCATTCTCCTCTCACACACACACACAGAGACCACTCTCCTCTCACACACACACAGAGACCACTCCCCTCTCTCACATACACACAGGGACCACTCTCCTCTCACACACACAGGGACCACTCTCCTCTCTCACACACACAGGGACCACTCTCCTCTCACACACACACAGGGACCATTCTCCTCTCACACACACACACAGGGACCACTCTCCTCTCACACACACACAGGGACCACTCTCCTCTCACACACACACACAGGGACCACTCTCCTGTCACACACACACAGAGACCACTCTCCTCTCACACACAAAGGGACCACTCTCCTCTCACACACACACAGAGACCACTCTCCTCTCACACACACACAGAGACCACTCTCCTCTCTCACATACACACAGGGACCACTCTCCTCTCACACACACAGGGACCACTTTCCTCTCTCACACACACAGGGACCACTCTCCTCTCACACACACACAGGGACCATTCTCCTCTCACACACACACACAGGGACCACTCTCCTCTCACACACACAGGGACCACTCTCCTCACACACACACACACAGGGACCACTCTCCTCTCACACACACACACACAGGGACCACTCTCCTCTCACACACACACACAGGGACCACTCTCCTCTCACACACACACACAGGGACCACTCTCCTCTCACACACACACAGGCACCACTCTCCTCTCACACACACACACAGGGACCACTCTCCTCTCACACACACACACACAGGGACCACTCTCCTCTCACACACAAAGGGACCACTCTCCTCTCACACACACACATGGACCACCCTCCTCTCACACACACACAGGGACCACTCTCCTCTCACACACACACAGGGACCACTCTCCTCTCACACATACACTCAGGGACCACACTCCACTCCCACACACACACACAGAGACCACCCTCCTCTCACACACACACAGGGACCACTCTCCTGTCACACATACACTCAGGGACCACACTCCACTCCCACACACACACACACACACAGAGACCACTCTCCTCTCACACACACACAGAGACCACTCCCCTCTCTCACATACACACAGGGACCACTCTCCTCTCACACAGACAGGGACCATTCTCCTCTCACACACACACACACAGGGACCACTCTCCTCTCACACACACACAGGGACCACTCTCCTCTCTCACATACACACAGGGACCACACTCCACTCCCACACACACCGGGAGCTAACCCCTCTCCTTCACTCACGGGCATCTCTCTCTTCCCTCACAGAACTGCACCTCTCTCGTACACTCTCCTCTTTGAGAGATGAGTTCTCCCTCTCTTACCTCGCCTCTGGACCCCATAGACGCAGCGTTTGCCGCAGTTCCCGACGTTACAGCACTGCTTCCACCTTGCGCAGTCTTCGTCTACCTCACACTCCTCGGCATCGTCCCGGTCACAGATATGTCGCATCTGGAATGGTTTGGGACACTCTGCGTCTCGCTTTCCTGTTTTCGGGTCAGATCAGAATTCAGTGAGAGGCCGGATGGAAATTCAGCACCGCCCTGGTTATACGGAGTAGGGGATGATCCAGGGAAAAACAAGGGGAAGCCTGGAGACAAAGGGGTAGATTGGGTATGGCAGTGTGACAATGAGGAGGGAGGGTTTCACACTGGTTTCCATTCTGACTTGGCCAAACATGACAGCTCAGTGAGTAAGGTGAAATGGGAGATGGGGGGAGCTGGGACTGGGGGAAATGGGAATGGGGAATACAGAGAGGGTGGCAAATGGGTGTCAGTTTTGTGAGCAGCACCTTCCAATGGGTACAAGCTGATGGCGACAGGATTGGGCAGACTGGGGCTGGCTTTCCAATGGGATATAGTAGACTGGGGGAGACTCGCTCCCATTGGGAATGATCCTGAAATGGCTCTGGATGAGCTGGGACCTGGGATGGAGTCTCCTACTGAGAGGGGACACCCTCAAACTGAATACTCCAACTGCAGGGGGCAGGGAGATTGGGTTCCTGGGACAGAGAGGGGTCTCTGCCTCAGACAGATTGTCTCCACCAGGCGTGTGCAGTGTTTGCTAAAGGGGGGGATGGGAGGGTCAGTCATCCTCACCGTGTTTGTGATACCGATGGACACATCTCTTCCCACATCCGGCCTCACAACACGAGAGCCACAGATCACAGTCATCGTCATTTGTACATTCCTGGCCGTAGTTAACATTGCACATCGGGGTAAGGCGCCTGGCATCTGGGCAGCTCCCATTCTCTGGAGAGCAGAAGGAAAGGGAAAAGACTGGGTTAAAGCTCAGTCAGAGTCTCAGGTTAAACACCTCCGGATGGACAGGATGGAAACTGAGCAAGTCTCTCTCAGTCTACATGGTCCCCAACGATCATACACACAGCAAAGTGTAAAGAATACATCTCTCCTTATTGTTTTAACCTGGAAGGAAAGCTCCCTCTACACTGTCCCCATCAAACACTCCCAGGACAGGGACAGCATGGGGTTAGATACAGGGGAAACCTCCCTCTACACTGTCCCCATCAAACACTCCCAGGACAGGGACAGCATGGGGTTAGATACAGGGGAAACCTCCCTCTACACTGTCCCCATCAAACACTCCCAGGACAGGGACAGCATGGGGTAAGATACAGAGGAAATCTCCCTCTACACTGTCCCCATCAAACACTCCCAGGACAGGGACAGCATGGGGTAAGATACAGAGGAAATCTCCCTCTACACTGTCCCCATCAAACACTCCCAGGACAGGAACAGCATGGGGTAAGATACAGGAGAAACCTCCCTCTACACTGTCCCCATCAAACACTCCCAGGACAGGGACAGCATGGGGTAAGATACAGGGGAAAACTCCCTCTACACTGACCCCATCAAACACTCCCAGGACAGGGACAGCATGGGGTTAGATACAGAGGAAATCTCCCTCTACACTGACCGCATCAAACACTCCCAGGACAGGGACAGCATGGGGTAAGATACAGGAGAAACCTCCCTCTACACTGACCTAATCAAACACTCCCAGGGGAGGGACAGCATGGGGTTAGATACAGGGGAAACCTGCCTCTACACTGTCCCCATCAAACACTCCCAGGACAGGGACAGCATGGGGTAAGATACAGGAGAAACCTCCCTCTACACTGACCTAATCAAACACTCCCAGGGGAGGGACAGCATGGGGTTAGATACAGGGGAAATCTCCCTCTACACTGTCCCCATCAAACACTCCCAGGAGTGGGACAGCATGGGGTTAGATACAGGAGAAACCTCCCTCTACACTGACCTCATCAAACACTCCCAGGGGAGGGACAGCATGGGGTTAGATACAGGGGAAACCTCCCTCTACACTGTCCCCATCAAACACTCCCAGGAGTGGGACAGCATGGGGTTAGATACAGGAGAAACCTCCCTCTACACTGACCTAATCAAACACTCCCAGGAGTGGGACAGCATGGGGTAAGATACAGAGGAAACCTCCCTCTACACTGACCCAATCAAACACTCCCATCACTGGGTTATATATAGATGTCATGCTCCCCTATCCAGTGTCCCCCCATAACATCCCCCCACCCCACAACCATCACCAGATGACCCCTCACCTCCTTTGAAGAATCGGAAAACGCATCTTTTTCCACAGCCAGCGTCACAGCACATTTGCCAATGGTCACAGTCAGCATCTGCCTCACACTCATCTCCCAACGTCATGTTACAGACCTTGCCCAGGGTACGGCTGTGTGGGCACTGTGACTCTCCCTCTGTGTGGGCATAGATAATGAGACATTATTACAGAGCCTGATCTGAGCATACCACCCTCCTTTACAGACACAGGCCTCCAGACTCCTCCAAAGTCAAATCCAGGGACAATAACTCACTGCACCCCCCCGTCCAACCACCTCCCCATTACCACCCAAAGCCACACCACCTCCTTCTCCATCCCTGGTTAGAGCTGGGCTCACAGACAGTGCTCCATTGCCTCCAGTGTGCTGGCTGAGGGAGCACAAAGGTCCTGGAGATTCGGACAAGGGAAAAGGTCAGGAAGAGTGTGAGTGCTGGAAGGAGACAGATGTCACTTTAAGAGAAGTCAGCATAGACACAGCAGTGAAAGGCCTCCTCTGTAATCCCACCTCAGTCAGAGCAGAGGGTCACAGGCTTGGCCATTTGCATCACTGTGTGTGTGATACTGCGCGCATGTGTGTGTGTGTGTGTGTGTGTGATACTGCACGTGTGTGTGTGACAGTGTGAGTGTGTGTGTGTGTGCATATGTGAGTGTGTGTGTGTGTGTCAGTGTGAGTGTGTGTCAGTGTGAGTGTGTGTGTGTGTGAGACCTCATGTCTCTTTGTGGGTGTGTCTTTGTACGTGTGTGTGTTTGTGTGTGTGTACGTGTCTGTGAGTGACTGTGTGCATGTATCTGTGTACATGTACGCGTGCGTGTCTGTATATATGAGTGTGTGCGTGAGCGTGTGAATGTGTGTGTGGATGTGAGTGTGTGAGTGCATGTGTGTGTGTGTGTATATATGAGAGTGTGCGCATGTGTGCGTGTATATAGTGTGTGTATATGTGCGTGTATGTGTATGTGTCTATCTATATGAGTGTGTGTGTGTGTATATATGAGAGTGTGCGCATGTGTGTGTGTATATAGTGTGTGTATATGTGCGTGTATGTGTCTATCTATATGAGTGTGTGTGTGTGTGTATGTGTCTATCTATATGAGTGTGTGTGTGTGTATATGTGAGTGTGAGAGTGAGAGGGGGTTTCTCAGTGCAGTGATACCACATTGTCCATGGGAAGACCCTCTGATGGTCTGGCTTCACACTGTCCTTACTGTGCAGTGAGCTGCTGTAAACACATTTCCTTCCGCAGCCCAGGTCGCAGCATTGTTCCCAGCTCCCGCATTCCTCATCTGTCACACACGACACATTCGAATGCCTCTTCACCCGGGACGGATCAGGGCACTCTCCTTCCTCATCTACAACACAACAACATGGAGATTACAGGAGGAGGGGAAAGGGGGAGATTGGCGGAGGCATGACTGTCAGTGGGTCACTGAGGAAGGTTCAGGGCTGAGGGAACAGGCAGTGTCAGTGCTGAGGGAGCAGGCATTGACGGAGGGGCAGTGCTGAGGGAGCAGGCACTGTCGGAGGGTCAGTGCTGAGGGATGGGGCACTGTTGGAGGGTCAGTGCTGAGGGAGCAGGCACTGTCTGAGGGTCAGTGCTGAGGGAGCAGGCACTGTCTGAGGGTCAGTGCTGAGGGAGCAGGCACTTTCTGAGGGTCAGTGCTGAGGGAGCAGGCACTGACGGAGTGTCAGTGTTGAGGGAGCAGGCACTGACGGAGGATCAGTGCTGAGGGAGCAGGCACTGTCAGAGGGTCAGTGCTGAGGGAGCAGGCACTGTCGGAGGGTCAGTGCTGAGGGAGCAGACACTGACGGAGGATCAGTGCTGAGGGAGCAGGCACTGTCAGAGGGCCATTGCTGAGGGAGCAGGCACTGTCGGAGGGTCAGTGCTGAGGGAGCAGGCACTGTCGGAGGGTCAGTGCTGAGGGAGCAGGCACTGTCGGAGGGTCAGTGCTGAGGGAGCAGGCACTGTCGGAGTGTCAGTGCTGAGGGAGCAGGCATTGACGGAGGGGCAGTGCTGAGGGAGCAGGCACTGTCTGAGGGTCAGTGCTGAGGGAGCAGGCACTGTCTGAGGGTCAGTGCTGAGGGAGCAGGCACTTTCTGAGGGTCAGTGCTGAGGGAGCAGGCACTGACTGAGTGTCAGTGTTGAGGGAGCAGGCACTGACGGAGGGTCAGTGCTGAGGGAGCAGGCACTGACGGAGGATCAGTGCTGAGGGAGCAGGCACTGTCGGAGGGTCAGTGCTGAGGGAGCAGACACTGACGGAGGATCAGTGCTGAGGGAGCAGGCACTGTCAGAGGGCCATTGCTGAGGGAGCAGGCACTGTCGGAGGGTCAGTGCTGAGGGAGCAGGCACTGTCGGAGGGTCAGTGCTGAGGGAGCAGGCACTGTCGGAGGGTCAGTGCTGAGGGAGCAGGCACTGTCGGAGTGTCAGTGCTGAGGGAGCAGGCATTGACGGAGGGGCAGTGCTGAGGGAGCAGGCACTGTCGGAGGGTCAGTGCTGAGGGAGCAGGCACTGTCTGAGGGTCAGTGCTGAGGGAGCAGGCACTGTCTGAGGGTCAGTGCTGAGGGAGCAGGCACTGTCGGAGGGTCAGTGCTGAGGGAGCAGGCACTGTCGGAGGGTCAGTGCTGAGGGAGCAGGCACTGTCGGAGTGTCAGTGCTGAGGGAGCAGGCATTGACGGAGGGGCAGTGCTGAGGGAGCAGGCACTGTCGGAGGGTCAGTGCTGAGGGAGCAGGCACTGTCTGAGGGTCAGTGCTGAGGGAGCAGGCACTGTCTGAGGGTCAGTGTTGAGGGAGCAGGCACTGTCGGAGGGTCAGTGCTGAGGGAGCAGGCACTGTCAGAGGGTCTGTGCTGAGGGAGCAGGCACTGTCGGAGGGTCAGTGCTGAGGGAGCAGGCACTGTCAGAGGGTCTGTGCTGAGGGAGCAGGCACTGACGGAGGGTCAGTGCTGAGGGAGCAGGCACTGTCAGAGGGTCAGGGCTGATGGAGTGTGCACTGTCGGAGGGTCAGTGCTGAGGGAGTAGGCCCTGACGGAGGGTCGGTGCTGAGGGAGCAGGCACTGTCGGAGGGTCAGTGTAGAGGGAGCAGGCACTGTCGGAGGGTCAGTGTTGAGGGAGCAGGCGCTGACGGAGGGTCAGTGTAGAGGGAGCAGGCACTGACGGAGGGTCAGGGCTGAGGGAGCAGGCACTGTCGGAGGGTCAGTGTAGAGGGAGCAGGCACTGACGGAGGGTCAGGGCTGAGGGAGCAGGCACTGTCGGAGGGTCAGTGTAGAGGGAGCAGGCACTGTCGGAGGGTCACTGCTGAGGGAGCAGGCACTGTCGGAGGGTCAGTGCTGAGGGAATGGGCACTGTCAGAGGGTCAGTGCTGAGGGAGCAGGTACTGTCGGAGGGTCAGTGTAGAGGGAGCAGGCACTGACGGAGTGTCAGTGTTGAGGGAGCAGGCACTGTCAGAGGGTCAGGGCTGATGGAGTGGGCACTGTCGGAGGGTCAGTGCTGAGGGAGCAGGCCCTGTCGGAGGGTCAGTGCTGAGGGAGCAGACACTGACGGAGTGTCAGTGTTGAGGGAGCAGGCACTGTCGGAGGGTCGGTGCTGAGGGAGCAGGCACTGACGGAGGGTCAGTGCTGAGGGAGCAGGCACTGTCGGAGGGTCAGGGCTGAGGGAGCAGGCACTGTCGGAGGGTCATTGCTGAGGGAGCAGGCACTGTCGGAGGGTCAGTGCTGAGGGAATGGGCACTGTCAGAGGGTCAGTGCTGAGGGAGTGGGCACTGTCGGAGGGTCAGTGCTGAGGGAATGGGCACTGTCTGAGGGTCAGTGCTGAGGGAGCAGGCAGTGTCGGAGGGTTCGTGCTGAGGGAGCAGGCACTGTCGGAGGGTCGGTGCTGAGGGAGCAGACACTGACGGAGGGTCAGTGTAGAGGGAGCAGGCACTGTCGGAGGGTCAGTGCTGAAGGAGCAGGCACTGACAGAGGGTCAGTGCTGAGGGAATGGGCACTGTCAGAGGGTCAGTGCTGAGGGAGCAGGTACTGTCGGAGGGTCAGGGCTGAGGGAGCAGGCACTGACGGAGTGTCAGTGTTGAGGGAGCAGGCACTGTCAGAGGGTCAGGGCTGATGGAGTGGGCACTGTCGGAGGGTCAGTGCTGAGGGAGCAGGCCCTGTCGGAGGGTCGGTGCTGAGGGAGCAGACACTGACGGAGGGTCAGTGTAGAGGGAGCAGGCACTGTCGGAGGGTCATTGCTGAGGGAGCAGGCACTGTCGGAGCGTCAGTGCTGGGGAAGGACATTAATATCTTTCTGGATCGGTGGTGCTGGAAGAGCACAGCAATTCAGGCAGCATCCGAGGACAGACAAAATCGACGTTTCGGGCAAAAGCCCTTCATCAGGAATAAAGGCAGAGAGCCTGAAGCGTGGAGAGATAAGCTAGAGGAGGGTGGGGGTGGGGAGAGAGCAGCATAGAGTACAATAGGTCAGTGGGGAAGGAGATGAAGGTGATAGGTCAGGGAGGAGAGGGTGGAGTGGATAAGTGGAAATTGAGCTGGGCAGGTCGGACAAGTCCGGACAAGTCAGGGGATCGAGTTGCTGGAGGTTAGAAACTAGGATGAGGTGGGGGAAGGGGAAATGAGGAAACTGTTGAAATCCACATTGATGCCCTGGGGTTGAAGTGTTCCGAGGCGGAAGATGAGGCGTTCTTCCTCCAGGCGTCTGGTGGTGAGGGAGCAGCGGTGGAGGAGGCCCAGCACCTCCATATCCTCGGCAGAGTGGGAGGGGGAGTTGAAATGTTGAGCCACGGGGCGATTTGGTTGATTGGTGCGGGTGTCTCGGAGATGTTCCCTAAAGCGCTCTGCTAGGAGGCGCCCAGTCTCCCCAATGTAGAGGAGGCCGCATCGGGAGCAACGGATAAAATAGATGATATTAGTGGATGTGCAGGTAAAACTTTGATGGATGTGGAAAGCTCCTTTAGGGCCTTGGATGGAGGTGAGGGAGGAGGTGTGGGCACAGGTTTTACAGTTCCTGCGGTGGCAGGGGAAAGTGCCAGGATGGGAGGGTGGGTCGTAGGGGGGCGTGGACCTGACCAGGTAGTCACGGAGGGAACGGTCTTTGCGGAAGGTGGAGAGGGGTGGGGAGGGAAATATATCCCTGGTGGTGGGGTCTGTTTGGAGGTGGCGGAAATGTCGGCGGATGATTTTCTGTCTGTCTCTATTTCTCCCTCTCGGTCTCTCTCACCAATTCCATCTTGCTGGAATGAAGAATGAAGAATACCTTTTACACTGTGTTCCTGGATTCCTCTACTCCACGACATGTGAAAATAAAATAGAAATCTAAACCTAAGTCTCGTCTGTGTAACGTCTCGAGTTGTTTGGACTCCTTCATCCTCTGCTACTCTCTGGTTTGAACACACCATCTGTCCAATCATATTTCCCACCAGCCGCTCTCCCAGTCCTTCCATGTCCCTTTCTATGTCCCTCTCTCATTCCTCCGTCATGTCACCCAGAGTCTGTCTGCCTCATTCCTCCCCTCACTCTGTCTCATTCTTCCCTCGCCTCTCTACCTCAATTGCTTCGCTCCCCTCTCTCTCTTTGTTTGCCTCTCCCATTCTCACAGTCCCTCGCTCTCTCTCTCTCACACACACACACACACACACAGTCTCTCACACACACACACAGTATCCATCGCTCTCTCTCTCTCTGTGTCCCATCTTCCCAGTGCCCCCTCCTCTCTCTGTCTCTCTCTCTCCCTCTGTGTCCCATTCTCCTGGTCCCCTTTGCTCTCTCTCTCTCCCTCTGTCTCTCTCTCTCTGTCTCTCTCTCTCCCTGTCTCTCTCTCTGTCTCCCTCTCTCTGGCCCATCTTCCCAGTGCCCCCTCCTGTCTCTCTCTCTCTCTCTCTCTCTGTGTCCCATTCTCCTGGTCCCCTTTGCTCTCTCTCTCTCCCTCTGTCTCTCTCCCTCTGTCTCTCTCTCTCCCTGTCTCTCTCTCTGTCTCCCTCTCTCTGGCCCATCTTCCCAGTGCCCCCTCCTCTCTCTCTCTCTGTGTCCCATTCTCCTGGTCCCCTTTGCTCTCTCTCTCTCCCTCTGTCTCTCTCTCTCTGTCTCTCTCTCTCCCTGTCTCTCTCTCTGTCTCCCTCTCTCTGGCCCATCTTCCCAGTGCCCCCTCCTGTCTCTCTCTCTCTCTCTCTCTGTGTCCCATTCTCCTGGTCCCCTTTGCTCTCTCTCTCTCCCTCTGTCTCTCTCCCTCTGTCTCTCTCTCTCCCTGTCTCTCTCTCTCTGTCTCCCTCTCTCTGGCCCATCTTCCCAGTGCCCCCTCCTCTCTCTCTCTCTCTCTCTGTGTCCCATTCTCCTGGTCCCCTTTGCTCTCCCTGTCTCACTCTCTCTCTCCCATCTTCCCAGAGCCCCTTCCTCTCTCTATCTCTCTCTCTCTCTGTGTCCCATTCTCCTCGTCCCCTTTGCTCTCTGTGTCCCATCTTCCCAGTGCCCCCTCCTCTCTCTGTCTCTCTCTCTCTCTCTGTGTCCCATTCTCCTGGTTCCCTTTGCTCTCTCTCTCTCCCTCTCTCTGTCCCATCTTCCCAGTGCCCCCTCCTCTCTCTGTCTCTCTCTCTCTCTCTGTGTCCCATTCTCCTTGTCCCCTTTGCTCTCTCTGTCCCATCTTCCCAGTGCCCCCTCCTCTCTGTGTCTTTGTCTCTCTCTCTCTGTGTCCCATTCTCCTGGTTCCCTTTGCTCTCTCTCTCTCCCTCTCTCTGTCCCATCTTCCCAGTGCCCCCTCCTCTCTCTGTCACTCTCTCTCTCTCTTTTGCTCTCCACAACATCTCCCTCACAGTGTCATCCCCACAACGTACCATCATCCATGAAGCTGGGGATACAGATATTTCCACATTTGCTCTCACAGCAGCTCTGCCAGGCATCACAGTCTTCATCTCCGCTGCAACGATCTCCGAGTTTCAGGTCACACATGGGCTCCAGGCGGTGGGGAGCAGGACAGGTATCATCACCTGGACAACACAGAGACAGTATGGATACGGCTGTACGGAAACACACAACTCCCTTGGATCTGCTCGAGTGAGACACGAGGGACTCCCACGGCTCTTCCATCACTGACAGACCAGCTCCATAGCCCCGGGATTCAGGAAGCCTCAGGTATTTAGGCAATTCCAGGTGAATCTCTGAATACCACCCGCTCACATCCCCCTATGCCGCGGACGCGCGCACACACACACACACATAGACACACACACATAGACACACACACACACCCACTCTCTCACACACACACATACACCCACACACACACACACACATAGACAGACACACACACACACACAGCAACACACACACACACATCCCCACACACACACCCACACAGACACACACACAGGCACACACCCACACAGACTCACCCACACAGACACACACTCTCTCACACACACACACACATACACCCACACACACACACACACAGACACACACTCTCTCACACACACACATACACCCACACACACTCACACACACACACATAGACAGACACACACACGCACACAGCAACACACACACACACACCCAAATCCCCACACACACACCCACACAGACACAGGCACACACCCACACAGACACACACACATAGAAACACACACACATAGACAGACACACAGACACACACACACACCCCACCCACACTCACACACATAGACACACACACACACACACACAGACACACACACACACACAGAGACAGACACACACATAGACACACACACACACAGACACAAAGACTCACACATGCACACACGCAGACTCACACATACAGACACACATACACACACACACACACACCCCACACACACCCACACGCTCACACACTCACACACCCACACACACACCCACACACACACCCACACACCCACACTGATACCCAGACACACACACCCAGCTCCCTGCCCACACTGCCATGTACTGTAATCACCACACCATAGTCTCTGATCTAACAGAGACACACTGATCACTTACGGCTCATGAGGAAACGAGGTACACATCTCTTTCCACAGGTGGCATCGCAGCAGGATGACCAGGCATGGCAGTCAGTGTCATTCTGACACACGTCTCCCAACTTCATCTCACAGAATGGGTCCAAGCGGGTGGAGGCAGGGCACTGGGTCGCTGGAAGGAACAAACTGACAGTCACATCAGGACACATGGAGAGGGTCACACTCCCACAGGACAGGGACAGCATGGGGTTAGATACAGGGTAAAGGTCTCTCTACACCATCCTCCCGATCAAACACTCCCAGGGACTGGGACAGCATAGGGTTAGATACAGAGTAAAGGTCTCTCTACACCATCCCCCCGATCAAACACTCCCAGGGACTGGGACAGCATGGGGTTAGATACAGAGTAAAGGTCTCTCTACACCATCCCCCCGATCAAACACTCCCAGGGACAGGCACAGCATGGGGTTAGATACAGAGTAAAGGTCTCTCTATACCATCCCCCCGATCAAACACTCCCAGGGACAGGGACAGCATGGGGTTAGATACAGGGTAAAGGTCTCTCTACACCATCCCCCCGATCAAACACTCCCAGGGACTGGGACAGCGTGGGGTTAGATACAGAGTAAAGGTCTCTCTACACCATCCCCCCGATCAAACACTCCCAGGGACAGGGACAGCATGGGTTAGATACAGAGTAAAGGTCTCACTACACCATCCCCCCGATCAAACACTCCCAGGGACAGGGACAGCATGGGGTTAGATACAGAGTAAAGGTCTCACTACACCATCCCCCCGATCAAACACTCCCAGGGACAGGGACAGCATGGGGTTAGATACAGAGTAAAGCTCCCTCTGCAACATCCCCCCGATTAAACACTCCCAGGGACAGGGAGAGCATGGGGTTAGATACAGAGTAAAGGTCTCTCTACACCATCCCCTCGATCAAACACTCCCATGGACAGGGACAGCATGGGGTTAGATACAGGGTAAAGGTCTCTCTACACCATCCCCCCGATCAAACACTCCCATGGACAGGGACAGCATGGGGTTAGATACAGGGTAAAGGTCTCTCTACACCATCCCCCCGATCAAACACTCCCAGGGACAGGGAGAGCATGGGGTTAGATACACAGTAAAGGTCTCTCTACACCATCCCCTCGATCAAACACTCCCAGGGACAAGGACAGCATGGGGTTAGATACAGAATAAAGCCCCCTCTACACCATACACCCGATCAAACACTCCCAGGGACAGGGACAGCATGGGGTTAGATACAGAATAAAGGTATCCCTACACCATCCACCCGGTCAAACACTCCCACGGACAGGAACAGCATGGGGTTAGATACAAAGTAAAGGTCTCCCTACACCATCCCCCCGATTAAACACTCCCACAGGGCAGGGACAGCATGGGGTTAGATACAGAGTAAAGGTCTCTCTACACCAACCCCCCGATCAAACACTCCCAGGGACAGGGACAGCATGGGGTTAGATACAGAGTAAAGGTCTCTCTACACCATCCACCCGATCAAACACTCCCAGGGACAGAGACAGCATGGGGTTAGATACAGAGTAAAGGTCTAGCTACACCATCCCCCCGATCAAACACTCCCAGGGACAGGGACAGCATGGGGTTAGATACAGAGTAAAGGTCTCTCTACACCATCCCCCTGATCAAACACTCCCAGGGACAGGGACAGCATGGGGTTAGATACAGAGTAAAGGTCTCGCTACACCATCCACCCGATCAAACACTCCCAGGGACAGGGACAGCATGGGGTTAGATACAGAGTAAAGGTCTCTGTACACCATCCCCCCGATCAAACACTCCCAGGGACAGGGACAGCATGGGGTTAGATACAGAGTAAAGGTCTCCCAACACCGTCCCCCAATCAAACACTCCCAGAGACAGGGACAGCATGGGTTTAGATACAGAGTAAAGGTCTCTGTACACCATCCCCCCGATCAAACACTCCCAGGGACAGGGACAGCATGGGGTTAGATACAGGGTGCAGCTCACACCACACTGTCCCACCAACAAACCCTCCTGGCTCGATACCTGTAGCCAGTGGGATGATACACAGAGCTTAACAGAAGTGGTGCCTTACGTCTGGACAGGAACTTGAAGACACATCTATTCCCACAGGTGGTATTGCAGCAGGTTTGCCAGCCCTCGCAGTCGCTGTCCTCATTGCACTGAGTGTGGAAACTCATGGTACAGACGTGGCTCAGTCTGGAAGGTGAGGGACACCTTTGCTCGCTCCCTACAGAGACAGAGGCTCCATCTTAGCTTCAGAAACTGCTGCTGCTGCTGCTTGAACTATCATTCACTGACTTCGCCCCGAGCTCAGGGGCAGGGTGATAGGGAGAGAGAGAGAGAGAGAGAGAGAGGGGGGGAGAGAAAGAAATAGAGACAGAGTGAGGGGGAGAGAGAGAGAGAGACAGGGAGAGAGAGACAGAGAGAGACAGAGAGAGGGAGAGAGAGAGAGAGAGAGAGAGAGAGAGAGGGGGAAAGAAAGAAATAGAGACAGAGTGAGGGGGAGAGAGAGAGAGCGAGGGGAAGAGAGAGAGGGTGAGAGAGAAAGAGAACAGTAATAGGGAGCAGGAGAGATAGACAGAGACAGCAAGAGAGGCGGGGACAGAGGAAGACAGAGACAGACAAAAAGAGAGAAATAAACAAACATAGATATAGAGATGGAAAGAGAAAGGGAAAGAAAGAGAGACACACAAACTGACAAGAAAGACAGAGTTCGAAGAACTGATCATGTCTGCCCAATGTCGCAGAGACGTCCATTGACAGAGGGAAAGACCGAGAGCGAGGGAGAGAGCGAGAGACACACATTCACACATACGCAGAAATAGCAACACAAACACAGTGACTTTCTGTGTCTCCCGATCCCTGATGAACATGCTCTGGGGTGGAGGTTGTGGGTGGGGAGGGAGAGGGTAGGGTGGTGCTAAGTAAACTGGGTGACTTACTCCTGCTGCGGTAGGAATGGACACAGCGTTGCCCACAGCTGGTGTTGCAGCACATCTGCCATGCGTAGCAGTCATCATCGTCCTCACACAGCTCACCGTACTTCAGATTACACACAGCAGAGAGGCGAGCAGGAGAAGGACACATTCCAGATGTCCGATCTGTCACAGAGAGAGAGGGAGGGAGGGAGGGACAGGGAAAGGGAGAGAGATAGACACAGCTCAGACACAGAGGAAGGCCTCATCAAGGACATCAGTTCACCAAACTCAGCCTGCTGGGAAAAGGATATTCCCAACACTCAACTTGCTGGGAGCAGGGTATTCCGCACACTCAGCCTCCTGGGAGCAGGGTATTCCCCACACTCAGCCTTCCGGGGACAGGTTGTTACCCATACAAAGGCTGCTGGGAACAGGATATTCCATACATCCAGCCTGCTGGGAACAGAATATTCTCCACACTCAGCCTGCTGGGAACAGGGTGTTCCCCACACTCAGCCTGCTGGGAACAGATTATTTCCCACACTCAGCCTGCTGGGAACAGGATATTCCACACACTCAGCTTGCTGGGAACAGGGTGTTCCCCACACTCAGCCTGCTGGGAACAGGATATTCCACACACTCGGCCTGCTGGGAACAGGGTGTTCCCAACACTCAGTCTGTTAAGAACAGGATATTCCCCACTCTCAGCCTGCTGGGAACAGGATATTCCACACACTCAGGCTGCTGGGATCAGGGTGTTCCCCACACTCAGCCTGTTGAGAACAGGGGATTCCCCACTCTCAGCCTGCTGGGAGTGGGTTTCCTCCACACTCAGCCTGCTGGGAGTGGGTTTTCTCCACACTCAGCCTGCTGAGAGCAGGATATTCCTGACCATCAGCCTACTAGGAACAGGGTGTTCCCCATACTCAGCCTGCTGGGAGCAGGATATTCCTGACCATCAGCCTGCGAGGAACAGGGTGTTCCCCATACTCAGGCTGCTGGGAACAGGGTACTCCCCACATTCAGCCTGCTGGCGGCAGTGTGATTACATGACTCTCTGCTGGGATGTAGCTGGATCTTGGAGGGACTAACCAACCATATGCAGTTACCTGAGACTGACAAACTCCTGTTCTGCCCCATGAAGGGGTGGACACAGCGTCTACCACACGGCGTCTCACAACACGACCTCCACTTGCCACAATCCTCATCATCTTCACACGAGACACTGTGATTCATCCTGCAGACACGATCCAGGCAGGACGGGTTAGGACATTCCTCAGATTTCCCCGAGTCTGCAAATGTAATAGTTCCGGTTATAGGAGAGATCAGGAGAGGTGTGGGTGTGTGAGAGACAGAGACAGAGAGATTGAGAAGGTGGGGGAGAGAGGGACAGGGGGAGAATGAGAGGGAGATCAAGAAGTGAGAGGAACAGGGAGAGAAATGTGACAAAGACAGAGAGAGACAGAGGAACATGCAAGAGGCAGACTGAACAAGAGGTGACACAGAGAGAGGGCGAGAGAGAGACAGGAGAGATAGCAACACAGAGAGCAAGTGACAGAGGGAGAGACGTGAGCCAGGAAGAGAGGGAGTCGAATGTGGCAAAGACAGAAAGAGAGACACAGATGAACATGCAAGAGACAGACAGAAAGAGAGGTGACAGAAAGACAGGGCGAGAGACAGACAGGAGAGATAGCAATACAGAGGGACTGATGGAGAGGCATGATGGAGAAAGAGAGAGAGTGGAATGTGACAGACACAGAGAGAGAGAGAGAGACACACAGACAGAGAGAGAGAGAGAGAGAGAAACAGACAGACATGCAAAAGCAGGAGATGAAATGACGACACAGAGAGAGAGAGAGAGAGATGTGCTGCAGGAATGCACAAAGAGAGGCAAAGGGAAATACACCACAGACACAAGTGAGATATAAAGAAGGAAAGCTCACAGTGCTGCCTCATACAGACAGGTTAAGCAGCCATGCCCTTTGGACCAGGAACTACCTCCATGAGACTTTCTGTAGAACGACAGGACACAACGTTTCTGACACCCAGCATCACAGCATCTTTGAGATCCAGCACAATCTTGGTCGGAGTCACACACCTTCCCAAAAGTGGAGTTACACACACGGGCAAGATGGTCTGGGCGAGGGCACTGCCCGTCGTCTTCCATTGGGAGAAAAGAGAGAGACAGAACCACACGGGGTGAGACACAGAGTAAAGACCCCTCTACATTGTCCCCATTAAACACTCCCAGGAAAGGGACAGCACGGGATTAGACACAGAGTAAAGAACCCTCTACATTGTCCCCAGTAAACACTCCCAGGACAGGGACAGCACGGGGTTAGACACAGAGTAAAGAACCCTCTACATTGTCCCCATTAAACACTTCCAGGAAAGGGTCAGCACGGGGTTAGATACAGAGTAAAGACCCCTCTACATTGTCCCCATTAAACACTCCCAGGACAGGGACAGCACGGGGTTAGACACAGAGTAAAGTCCCCTCTACATTGTCCCCATTAAACACTCCCAGGAAAGGGACAGCACGGGGTTAGACACAGAGTAAAGACCGCTCTACATTGTCCCCATTAAACACTCCCAGGACAGGGACAGCACGGGGTTAGACACAGAGTAAAGACCCCTCTACATTGTCCCCATTAAACACTCCCAGGACAGGGACAGCACGGGGTTAGACAGAGAGTAAAGACCCCTCTACATTGTCCCCATTAAACACTCCCAGGACAGGGACAGCACGGGGTTAGACACAGAGTAAAGACCCCTCTACATTGTCCCCATTAAACACTCCCAGGACAGGGACAGCACGGGGTTAGACACAGAGTAACGAACCCTCTACATTGTCCCCATTAAACACTTCCAGGAAAGGGTCAGCACGGGGTTAGATACAGAGTAAAGACCCCTCTACATTGTCCCCACTAAACACTCCCAGGACAGGGACAGCACGGGGTTAGACACAGAGTAAAGACCCCTCTACATTGTCCCCATTAAACACTCCCAGGACAAGGACAGCACGGGGTTAGATACAGAGTAAAGACCCCTCTACATTGTCCCCATTAAACACTCCCAGGACAGGGACAGCACGGGGCTAGATACAGAGTAAAGACCCCTCTACATTGTCCCCATTAAACACTCCCAGGACAGGGACAGCACGGGGTTAGACACAGAGTAAAGACCCCTCTACATTGTCCCCATTAAACACTCCCAGGACAGGGACAGCACGGGGTTAGACACAGAGTAAAGAACCCTCTACATTGTCCCCACTAAACACTCCCAGGACAGGGACAGCACGGGGCTAGATACAGAGTAAAGACCCCTCTACATTGTCCCCATTAAACACTCCCAGGACAGGGACAGCACGGGGTTAGACACAGAGTAAAGACCCCTCTACATTGTCCCCATTAAACACTCCCAGGACAGGGACAGCACGGGGTTAGACACAGAGTAAAGTCCCCTCTACATTGTCCCCATTAAACACTCCCAGGACAGGGACAGCACGGGGTTAGACACAGAGTAAAGAACCCTCTACATTGTCACCGTTAAACACTCCCAGGACAGGGACAGCACGGGGTTAGACACAGAGTAAAGACCCCTCTACATTGTCCCCATTAAACACTCCCAGGACAGGGACAGCACGGGGTTAGACACAGAGTAAAGACCCCTCTACATTGTCCCCATTAAACACTCCCAGGACAGGGACAGCACGGGGTTAGATACAGAGTAAAGACCCCTCTACATTGTCCCCATTAAACACTCCCAGGACAGGGACAGCACGGGGCTAGATACAGAGTAAAGACCCCTCTACATTGTCCCCATGAAACACTCCCAGGACAGGGACAGCACGGGGTTAGACACAGAGTAATGACCCCTCTACATTGACCCCATTAAACACTCCCAGGAAAGGGACAGCACGGGGTTAGACACAGAGTAAAGAGCACTCTACATTGTCCCCATTAAACACTCCCAGGACAGGGACAGCACGGGGTTAGACACAGAGTAAAGACCCCTCTACATTGTCCCCATTAAACACTCCCAGGACAGGGACAGCACGGGGTTAGACACAGAGTAAAGACCCCTCTACATTGTCCCCATTAAACACTCCCAGGACAGGGACAGCACGGGGTTAGACACAGAGTAAAGACCCCTCTACATTGTCCCCATTAAACACTCCCAGGACAGGGTCAGCACGGGGTTACATACAGAGTAAAGACCCCTCTACATTGTCCCCATTAAACACTCCCAGGACAGGGACAGCACGGGGTTAGACACAGAGTAAAGACCCCTCTACATTGTCCCCATTAAACACTCCCAGTACAGGGACAGCACGGGGTTAGACACAGAGTAAAGACCCCTCTACATTGTCCCCATTAAACACTCCCAGGACAGGGACAGCACGGGGTGAGACACAGAGTAAAGAACCCTCTACATTGTCCCCATTAAACACTCCCAGGACAGGGTCAGCACGGGGTTAGATACAGAGTAAAGACCCCTCTACATTGTCCCCATTAAACACTCCCAGGACAGGGACAGCACGGGGTTAGACACAGAGTAAAGACCCCTCTACATTGTCCCCATTAAACACTCCCAGGAAAGGGACAGCACGGGGTTAGACACAGAGTAAAGACCCCTCTACATTGTCCCCATTAAACACTCCCAGGAAAGAGACAGCACGGGGTTAGACACAGAGTAAATACCCCTCTACATTGTCCCCATTAAACACTCCCAGGACAGGGACAGCACGGGGTTAGATACAGAGTAAAGACCCCTCTACATTGTCCCCATTAAACACTCCCAGGACAGGGTCAGCACGGGATTAGACACAGAGCAAAGAGCCCTCTACATTGTCACCATTAAACACTCCCAGGACAGGGACAGCACGGGGTTAGACACAGAGTAAAGACCCCTCTCCATTGTCCCCATGAAACACTCCCAGGACAGGGACAGCACGGGATTAGACACAGAGTAATGACCCCTCTACATTGTCCCCATTAAACACTCCCAGGAAAGGGACAGCACGGGGTTAGACACAGAGTAAAGACCCCTCTCCATTGTCCCCATTAAACACTCCCAGGACAGGGACAGCACGGGGTTAGATACAGAGTAAAGACCCCTCTACATTGTCCCCATTAAACACTCCCAGGACAGGGACAGCACGGGGTTAGACACAGAGTAAAGACCCCTCTACATTGTCCCCATTAAACACTCCCAGGACAGGGACAGCACGGGGTTAGACACAGAGTAAAGACCCCTCTACATTGTCCCCATTAAACACTCCCAGGACAGGGACAGCACGGGGTTAGACACAGAGCAAAGAACCCTCTACATTGTCCCCATTAAACACTCCCAGGACAGGGACAGCACGGGGTTAGATACAGAGTAAAGACCCCTCTACATTGTCCCCATTAAACACTCCCAGGACAGGGACAGCACGGGGTTAGACACAGAGTAAAGACCCCTCTACATTGTCCCCATTAAACACTCCCAGGACAGGGACAGCACGGGGTTAGACACAGAGTAAAGACCCCTCTACATTGTCCCCATTAAACACTCCCAGGGGAAAGGTACAGCACGGGGTTAGATACAGAGTAAAGAACCCTCTACATTGTCCCCATTAAACACTCCCAGGACAGGGACAGCACGGGGTTAGACACAGAGTAAAGACCCCTCTACATTGTCCCCATTAAACACTGCCAGGAAAGGGACAGCACGGGTTAGACACAGAGTAAAGAACCCTCTACATTGTCCCCATTAAACACTCCCAGGAAAGGGACAGCACGGGGTTAGACACAGAGTAAAGACCCCTCTACATTGTCCCCATTAAACACTCCCAGGACAGGGACAGCACGGGGTTAGACACAGAGTAATGACCCCTCTACATTGTCCCCATTAAACACTCCCAGGACAGGGACAGCACGGGGTTAGACACAGAGTAAAGACCCCTCTACATTGTCCCCATTAAACACTCCCAGGACAGGGACAGCACGGGGTTAGACACAGAGTAAAGGCCCCTCTACATTGTCCCCATTAAACACTCCCAGGACAGGGACAGCACGGGGTTAGACACAGAGTAAAGACCCCTCTACATTGTCCCCATTAAACACTCCCAGGACAGGGACAGCACGGGGTTAGACACAGAGTAATGACCCCTCTACATTGTCCCCATTAAACACTCCCAGGACAGGGACAGCACGGGGTTAGACACAGAGTAAAGAACCCTCTACATTGTCCCCATTAAACACTCCCAGGACAGGGACAGCACGGGGTTAGACACAGAGTAAAGACCCCTCTACATTGTCCCCATTAAACACTCCCAGGACAGGGACAGCACGGGGTTAGACACAGAGTAAAGACCCCTCTACATTGTCCCCATTAAACACTCCCAGGACAGGGACAGTACGGGGTTAGACACAGAGCAAAGAGCCCTCTACATTGTCCCCATTAAACACTCCCAGGAAAGGGACAGCACGGGGTTAGATACAGAGTAAAGAACCCTCTACATTGTCCCCATTAAACACTCCCAGGAAAGGGACAGCACGGGGTTAGACACAGAGTAAAGAACCCTCTACATTGTCCCCATTAAACACTCCCAGGACAGGGACAGCACGGGGTTAGATACAGAGTAAAGACCCTTCTACATTGTCCCCATTAAACACTCCCAGGACAGGGACAGCACGGGATTAGACACAGAGCAAAGAGCCCTCTACATTGTCCCCATTAAACACTCCCAGGACAGGGACAGCACGGGGTTAGACACAGAGTAAAGACCCCTCTCCATTGTCCCCATGAAACACTCCCAGGACAGGGACAGCACGGGATTAGACACAGAGTAATGACCCCTCTACATTGTCCCCATTAAACACTCCCAGGAAAGGGACAGCACGGGGTTAGACACAGTGTAAAGACCCCTCTCCATTGTCCCCATTAAACACTCCCAGGACAGGGACAGCACGGGGTTAGATACAGAGTAAAGAACCCTCTACATTGTCCCCATTAAACACTCCCAGGACAGGGACAGCACGGGGTTAGACACAGAGTAAAGACCCCTCTACATTGTCCCCATTAAACACTCCCAGGACAGGGACAGCACGGGGTTAGACACAGAGTAAAGACCCCTCTACATTGTCCCCATTAAACACTCCCAGGACAGGGACAGCACGGGGTTAGACACAGAGTAAAGACCCCTCTACATTGTCCCCATTAAACACTCCCAGGACAGGGACAGCACGGGGTTAGACACAGAGCAAAGAACCCTCTACATTGTCCCCATTAAACACTCCCAGGACAGGGACAGCACGGGGTTAGATACAGAGTAAAGACCCCTCTACATTGTCCCCATTAAAAACTCCCAGGACAGGGACAGCACGGGGTTAGACACAGAGTAAAGACCCCTCTACATTGTCCCCATTAAACACTCCCAGGACAGGGACAGCACGGGGTTAGACACAGAGTAAAGACCCCTCTACATTGTCCCCATTAAACACTGCCAGGAAAGGGACAGCACGGGTTAGACACAGAGTAAAGACCCCTCTACATTGTCCCCATTAAACAGTCCCAGGACAGGGACAGCACGGGGTTAGACACAGAGTAAAGACCCCTCTACATTGTCCCCAGTAAACACTCCCAGGACAGGGACAGCACGGGGTTAGATACAGAGTAAAGACCCCTCTACATTGTCCCCATTAAACACACCCAGGACAGGGACAGCACGGGGTTAGACACAGAGTAAAGACCCCTCTACATTGTCCCCATTAAACACTCCCAGGAAAGGGACAGCACGGGGTTAGACACAGAGTAAAGACCCCTCTACATTGTCCCCATTAAACACTCCCAGGACAGGGACAGCACGGGGTTAGACACAGAGTAATGACCCCTCTACATTGTCCCCATTAAACACTCCCAGGACAGGGACAGCACGGGGTTAGACACAGAGTAAAGACCCCTCTACATTGTCCCCATTAAACACTCCCAGGACAGGGACAGCACGGGGTTAGACACAGAGTAAAGAACCCTCTACATTGTCCCCATTAAACACTCCCAGGACAGGGACAGCACGGGGTAAGACACAGAGTAATGACCCCTCTACATTGTCCCCATTAAACACTCCCAGGACAGGGACAGCACGGGGTTAGACACAGAGTAAAGACCCCTCTACATTGTCCCCATTAAACACTCCCAGGACAGGGACAGCACGGGGTTAGACACAGAGTAAAGACCCCTCTACATTGTCCCCATTAAACACTCCCAGGAAAGGGACAGCACGGGGTTGGACACAGAGTAAAGAACCCTCTACATTGTCCCCATTAAACACTCCCAGGACAGGGACAGCACGGGGTTAGATACAGAGTAAAGACCCCTCTACATTGTCCCCATTAAACACTCCCAGGACAGGGACAGCACGGGATTTGACACAGAGTAATGACCCCTCTACATTGTCCCCATTAAACACTCCCAGGACAGGGACAGCACGGGGTTAGACACAGAGTAAAGACCCCTCTACATTGTCCCCATTAAACACTCCCAGGACAGGGACAGTACGAGGTTAGATACAGAGTAAAGAACCCTCTACATTGTCCCCATTAAACACTCCCAGGAAAGGGACAGCACGGGGTTGGACACAGAGTAAAGAACCCTCTACATTGTCCCCATTAAACACTCCCAGGACAGGGACAGCACGGGGTTAGATACAGAGTAAAGACCCTTCTACATTGTCCCCATTAAACACTCCCAGGACAGGGACAGCACGGGATTAGACACAGAGCAAAGAGCCCTCTCCATTGTCCCCATTAAACACTCCCAGGACAGGGACAGCACGGGGTTAGACACAGAGTAAAGAACCCTCTACATTGTCCCCATTAAACACTCCCAGGACAGGGACAGCACGGGGTTAGACACAGAGTAAAGAGCCCTCTACATTGTCCCCATTAAACACTCCCAGGACAGGGACAGCACGGGGTTAGACACAGAGTAATGACCCCTCTACATTGTCCCCATTAAACACTCCCAGGACAGGGACAGCACGGGGTTAGACACAGAGTAAAGACCCCTCTCCATTGTCCCCATTAAACACTCCCAGGACAGGGACAGCACGGGGTTAGATACAGAGTAAAGACCCCTCTACATTGTCCCCATTAAACACTCCCAGGAAAGGGACAGCACGGGGTTAGACACAGAGTAAAGACCCCTCTACATTGTCCCCATTAAACACTCCCAGGACAGGGACAGCACGGGGTTAGATACAGAGTAAAGACCCCTCTACATTGTCCCCATTAAACACTCCCAGGACAGGGACAGCACGGGGTTAGACACAGAGCAAAGAACCCTCTACATTGTCCCCATTAAACACTCCCAGGACAGGGACAGCACGGGGTTAGATACAGAGTAAAGACCCCTCTACATTGTCCCCATTAAACACTCCCAGGACAGGGACAGCACGGGGTTAGACACAGAGTAAAGACCCCTCTACATTGTCCCCATTAAACACTCCCAGGAGAGGGACAGCACGGGGTTAGACACAGAGTAAAGACCCCTCTACATTGTCCCCATTAAACACTCCCAGGGGAAAGGTACAGCACGGGGTTAGATACAGAGTAAAGAACCCTCTACATTGTCCCCATTAAACACTCCCAGGACAGGGACAGCACGGGGTTAGACACAGAGTAAAGACCCCTCTACATTGTCCCCATTAAACACTGCCGGGAAAGGGACAGCACGGGTTAGACACAGAGTAAAGAACCCTCTACATTGTCCCCATTAAACACTCCCAGGAAAGGGACAGCACGGGGTTAGACACAGAGTAAAGACCCCTCTACATTGTCCCCATTAAACACTCCCAGGACAGGGACAGCACGGGGTTAGACACAGAGTAATGACCCCTCTACATTGTCCCCATTAAACACTCCCAGGACAGGGACAGCACGGGGTTAGACACAGAGTAAAGAACCCTCTACATTGTCCCCATTAAACACTCCCAGGACAGGGACAGCACGGGGTTAGACACAGAGTAAAGACCCCTCTACATTGTCCCCATTAAACACTCCCAGGACAGGGACAGCACGGGGTTAGACACAGAGTAATGACCCCTCTACATTGTCCCCATTAAACACTCCCAGGACAGGGACAGCACGGGGTTAGACACAGAGTAAAGACCCTTCTACATTGTCCCCATTAAACACTCCCAGGACAGGGACAGCACGGGGTTAGATACAGAGTAAAGACCCCTCTACATTGTCCCCATTAAACACTCCCAGGAGAGGGACAGCACGGGGTTAGACACAGAGTAAAGACCCCTCTACATTGTCCCCATTAAACACTCCCAGGACAGGGACAGCACGGGATTTGACACAGAGTAAAGACCCTTCTACATTGTCCCCATTAAACACTCCCAGGACAGGGACAGCACTGGGTTAGACACAGAGTAAAGACCCCTCTACATTGTCCCCATTAAACACTCCCAGGACAGGGACAGTACGAGGTTAGATACAGAGTAAAGAACCCTCGACATTGTCCCCATTAAACACTCCCAGGAAAGGGACAGCACGGGGTTAGACACAGAGTAAAGAACCCTCTACATTGTCCACATTAAACACTCCCAGGACAGGGACAGCACGGGGTTAGATACAGAGTAAAGACCCTTCTACATTGTCCCCATTAAACACTCCCAGGACAGGGACAGCACGGGATTAGACACAGAGCAAAGAGCCCTCTCCATTGTCCCCATTAAACACTCCCAGGACAGGGACAGCACGGGGTTAGACACAGAGTAAAGAACCCTCTACATTGTCCCCATTAAACACTCCCAGGACAGGGACAGCACGGGGTTAGATACAGAGTAAAGACCCCTCTACATTGTCCCCATTAAAAACTCCCAGGACAGGGACAGCACGGGGTTAGACACAGAGTAAAGACCCCTCTACATTGTCCCCATTAAACACTCCCAGGACAGGGACAGCACGGGGTTAGACACAGAGTAAAGACCCCTCTACATTGTCCCCATTAAACACTGCCAGGAAAGGGACAGCACGGGTTAGACACAGAGTAAAGACCCCTCTACATTGTCCCCATTAAACAGTCCCAGGACAGGGACAGCACGGGGTTAGACACAGAGTAAAGACCCCTCTACATTGTCCCCAGTAAACACTCCCAGGACAGGGACAGCACGGGGTTAGATACAGAGTAAAGAACATTCTACATTGTCCCCATTAAACACTCCCAGGAAAGGGACAGCACGGGTTAGACACAGAGTAAAGACCCCTCTACATTGTCCCCAGTAAACACTCCCAGGACAGGGACAGCACGGGGTTAGATACAGAGTAAAGAACCCTCTACATTGTCCCCATTAAACACTCCCAGGAAAGGGACAGCACGGGGTTAGACACAGAGTAAAGACCCCTCTACATTGTCCCCATTAAACACTCCCAGGACAGGGACAGCACGGGGTTAGACACAGAGTAATGACCCCTCTACATTGTCCCCATTAAACACTCCCAGGACAGGGACAGCACGGGGTTAGACACAGAGTAAAGACCCCTCTACATTGTCCCCATTAAACACTCCCAGGACAGGGACAGCACGGGGTTAGACACAGAGTAAAGAACCCTCTACATTGTCCCCATTAAACACTCCCAGGACAGGGACAGCACGGGGTTAGACACAGAGTAATGACCCCTCTACATTGTCCCCATTAAACACTCCCAGGACAGGGACAGCACGGGGTTAGACACAGAGTAAAGACCCCTCTACATTGTCCCCATTAAACACTCCCAGGACAGGGACAGCACGGGGTTAGACACAGAGTAAAGACCCCTCTACATTGTCCCCATTAAACACTCCCAGGACAGGGACAGCACGGGGTTAGATACAGAGTAAAGACCCCTCTACATTGTCCCCATTAAACACTCCCAGGAGAGGGACAGCACGGGGTTAGACACAGAGTAAAGACCCCTCTACATTGTCCCCATTAAACACTCCCAGGACAGGGACAGCACGGGATTTGAGACAGAGTAATGACCCCTCTACATTGTCCCCATTAAACACTCCCAGGACAGGGACAGCACGGGGTTAGACACAGAGTAAAGACCCCTCTACATTGTCCCCATTAAACACTCCCAGGACAGGGACAGTACGAGGTTAGATACAGAGTAAAGAACCCTCTACATTGTCCCCATTAAACACTCCCAGGAAAGGGACAGCACGGGGTTAGACACAGAGTAAAGAACCCTCTACATTGTCCCCATTAAACACTCCCAGGACAGGGACAGCACGGGGTTAGATACAGAGTAAAGACCCTTCTACATTGTCCCCATTAAACACTCCCAGGACAGGGACAGCACGGGATTAGACACAGAGCAAAGAGCCCTCTCCATTGTCCCCATTAAACACTCCCAGGACAGGGACAGCACGGGGTTAGACACAGAGTAAAGAACCCTCTACATTGTCCCCATTAAACACTCCCAGGACAGGGACAGCACGGGGTTAGACACAGAGTAAAGAGCCCTCTACATTGTCCCCATTAAACACTCCCAGGACAGGGACAGCACGGGGTTAGACACAGAGTAAAGAACCCTCTACATTGTCCCCATTAAACACTCCCAGGACAGGGTCAGCACGGGATTAGACACAGAGCAAAGAGCCCTCTACATTGTCCTCATTAAACACTCCCAGGAAAGGGACAGCACGGGGTTAGACACAGAGTAAAGACCCCTCTACATTGTCCCCATTAAACACTCCCAGGACAGGGACAGCACGGGGTTAGATACAGAGTAAAGACCCCTCTACATTGTCCCCATTAAACACTCCCAGGACAGGGACAGTACGGGGTTAGACACAGAGCAAAGAACCCTCTACATTGTCCCCATTAAACACTCCCAGGACAGGGACAGCACGGGGTTAGATACAGAGTAAAGACCCCTCTACATTGTCCCCATTAAACACTCCCAGGACAGGGACAGCACGGGGTTAGACACAGAGTAAAGACCCCTCTACATTGTCCCCATTAAACACTCCCAGGGGAAAGGTACAGCACGGGGTTAGATACAGAGTAAAGAACCCTCTACATTGTCCCCATTAAACACTCCCAGGACAGGGACAGCACGGGGTTAGATACAGAGTAAAGACCCCTCTACATTGTCCCCATTAAACACTCCCAGGAAAGGGACAGCACGGGGTTAGACACAGAGTAAAGACCCCTCTACATTGTCCCCATTAAACACTCCCAGGACAGGGACAGCACGGGGTTAGATACAGAGTAAAGACCCCTCTACATTGTCCCCATTAAACACTCCCAGGACAGGGACAGCACGGGGTTAGACACAGAGCAAAGAACCCTCTACATTGTCCCCATTAAACACTCCCAGGACAGGGACAGCACGGGGTTAGATACAGAGTAAAGACCCCTCTACATTGTCCCCATTAAACACTCCCAGGACAGGGACAGCACGGGGTTAGACACAGAGTAAAGACCCCTCTACATTGTCCCCATTAAACACTGCCAGGAAAGGGACAGCACGGGTTAGACACAGAGTAAAGAACCCTCTACATTGTCCCCATTAAACACTCCCAGGAAAGGGACAGCACGGGGTTAGACACAGAGTAAAGACCCCTCTACATTGTCCCCATTAAACACTCCCAGGACAGGGACAGCACGGGGTTAGACACAGAGTAATGACCCCTCTACATTGTCCCCATTAAACACTCCCAGGACAGGGTCAGCACGGGGTTAGACACAGAGTAAAGACCCTTCTACATTGTCCCCATTAAACACTCCCAGGACAGGGACAGCACGGGGTTAGATACAGAGTAAAGACCCCTCTACATTGTCCCCATTAAACACTCCCAGGAGAGGGACAGCACGGGGTTAGACACAGAGTAAAGACCCCTCTACATTGTCCCCATTAAACACTCCCAGGACAGGGACAGCACGGGATTTGACACAGAGTAAAGACCCTTCTACATTGTCCCCATTAAACACTCCCAGGACAGGGACAGCACGGGGTTAGACACAGAGTAAAGACCCCTCTACATTGTCCCCATTAAACACTCCCAGGACAGGGACAGTACGAGGTTAGATACAGAGTAAAGAACCCTCGACATTGTCCCCATTAAACACTCCCAGGAAAGGGACAGCACAGGGTTAGACACAGAGTAAAGAACCCTCTACATTGTCCCCATTAAACACTCCCAGGACAGGGACAGCACGGGGTTAGATACAGAGTAAAGACCCTTCTACATTGTCCCCATTAAACACTCCCAGGACAGGGACAGCACGGGATTAGACACAGAGCAAAGAGCCCTCTCCATTGTCCCCATTAAACACTCCCAGGACAGGGACAGCACGGGGTTAGACACAGAGTAAAGAACCCTCTACATTGTCCCCATTAAACACTCCCAGGACAGGGACAGCACGGGGTTAGACACAGAGTAAAGAGCCCTCTACATTGTCCCCATTAAACACTCCCAGGACAGGGACAGCACGGGGTTAGATACAGAGTAAAGACCCCTCTACATTGTCCCCATTAAACACTCCCAGGACAGGGACAGCACGGGGTTAGACACAGAGTAAAGAACCCTCTACATTGTCCCCATTAAACACTCCCAGGACAGGGACAGCACGGGGTTAGATACAGAGTAAAGACCCCTCTACATTGTCCCCATTAAACACTCCCAGGACAGGGACAGCACAGGGTTAGACACAGAGTAAAGACCCCTCTACATTGTCCCCATTAAACACTCCCAGGACAGGGACAGCACGGGATTAGACACAGAGTAATGACCCCTCTACATTGTCCCCATTAAACACTCCCAGGACAGGGACAGCACGGGGTTAGACACAGAGTAAAGACCCCTCTACATTGTCCCCATTAAACACTCCCAGGAAAGGGACAGCACGGGGTTGGACACAGAGTAAAGACCCCTCTACATTGTCCCCATTAAACACTCCCAGGACAGGGACAGCACGGGGTTAGACACAGAGTAAAGACCCCTCTACATTGTCCCCATTAAACACTCCCAGGACAGGTACAGCACGGGATTAGACACAGAGTAAAGACCCCTCTACATTGTCCCCATTAAACACTCCCAGGACAGGGTCAGCACGGGGTTAGACACAGAGTAAAGACCCCTCTACATTGTCCCCATTAAACACTCCCAGGAAAGGGACAGCACGGGGTTAGACACAGACTAAAGACCCCTCAACATTGTCCCCATTAAACACTCCCAGGACAGTGACAGCACGGGGTTAGACACAGAGTAAAGAACCCTCTACATTGTCCCAATTAAACACGCCCAGGACAGGGACAGCACGGGGTTAGACACAGAGTAAAGAACCCTCTACATTTTCCCCATTAAACACTCCCAGGACAGGGACAGCACGGGGTTAGACACAGAGCAAAGAACCCTCTACATTGTCCCCATTAAACACTCCCAGGACAGGGACAGCACGGGGTTAGACACAGAGTAAAGAGCCCTCTACATTGTCCCCATTAAACACTCCCAGGACAGGGACAGGACGGGGTTAGACACAGAGTAAAGAACCCTCTACATTGTCCCCATTAAACACTCCCAGGACAGGGACAGCACGGGGTTAGACACAGAGTAAAGAACCCTCTACATTGTCCCCATTAAACACTCCCAGGACAGGGACAGCACGGGGTTAGACACAGAGTAAAGACCCCTCTATATTGTCCCCATTAAACACTCCCAGGACAGGGACAGCACGGGGTTAGATACAGAGTAAAGACCCCTCTACATTGTCCCCATTAAACACTCCCAGGAAAGGGACAGCACGGGGTTAGACACAGAGTAAAGACCCCTCTACATTGTCCCCATTAAACACTCCCAGGAAAGGGACAGCACGGGGTTAGACACAGAGTAAAGACCCCTCTACATTGTCCCCATTAAACACTCCCAGGAAAGGGACAGCACGGGGTTAGATACAGAGTAAAGACCCCTCTACATTGTCCCCATTAAACACTCCCAGGACAGGGACAGCACGGGGTTAGATACAGAGTAAAGACCCCTCTACATTGTCCCCATTAAACACTCCCAGGACAGGGACAGCACGGGGTTAGACACAGAGCAAAGACCCCTCTACATTGTCCCCATTAAACACTCCCAGGACAGGGACAACACGGGGTTAGACACAGAGTAAAGACCCCTCTACATTGTTCCCATTAAACACTCCCAGGACAGGGACAGCACGGGGTTAGACACAGAGTAAAGAGCCCTCTACATTGTCCCCATTAAACACTGCCAGGAAAGGGACAGCACGGGTTAGACACAGAGTAAAGAACCCTCTACATTGTCCCCATTAAACACTCCCAGGAAAGGGACAGCACGGGGTTAGACACAGAGTAAAGACCCCTCTACATTGTCCCCATTAAACACTCCCAGGACAGGGACAGCACGGGGTTAGACACAGAGTAATGACCCCTCTACATTGTCCCCATTAAACACTCCCAGGACAGGGTCAGCACGGGGTTAGACACAGAGTAAAGACCCTTCTACATTGTCCCCATTAAACACTCCCAGGACAGGGACAGCACGGGGTTAGATACAGAGTAAAGACCCCTCTACATTGTCCCCATTAAACACTCCCAGGAGAGGGACAGCACGGGGTTAGACACAGAGTAAAGACCCCTCTACATTGTCCCCATTAAACACTCCCAGGACAGGGACAGCACGGGATTTGACACAGAGTAAAGACCCTTCTACATTGTCCCCATTAAACACTCCCAGGACAGGGACAGCACGGGGTTAGACACAGAGTAAAGACCCCTCTACATTGTCCCCATTAAACACTCCCAGGACAGGGACAGTACGAGGTTAGATACAGAGTAAAGAACCCTCGACATTGTCCCCATTAAACACTCCCAGGAAAGGGACAGCACAGGGTTAGACACAGAGTAAAGAACCCTCTACATTGTCCCCATTAAACACTCCCAGGACAGGGACAGCACGGGGTTAGATACAGAGTAAAGACCCTTCTACATTGTCCCCATTAAACACTCCCAGGACAGGGACAGCACGGGATTAGACACAGAGCAAAGAGCCCTCTCCATTGTCCCCATTAAACACTCCCAGGACAGGGACAGCACGGGGTTAGACACAGAGTAAAGAACCCTCTACATTGTCCCCATTAAACACTCCCAGGACAGGGACAGCACGGGGTTAGACACAGAGTAAAGAGCCCTCTACATTGTCCCCATTAAACACTCCCAGGACAGGGACAGCACGGGGTTAGATACAGAGTAAAGACCCCTCTACATTGTCCCCATTAAACACTCCCAGGACAGGGACAGCACGGGGTTAGACACAGAGTAAAGAACCCTCTACATTGTCCCCATTAAACACTCCCAGGACAGGGACAGCACGGGGTTAGATACAGAGTAAAGACCCCTCTACATTGTCCCCATTAAACACTCCCAGGACAGGGACAGCACAGGGTTAGACACAGAGTAAAGACCCCTCTACATTGTCCCCATTAAACACTCCCAGGACAGGGACAGCACGGGATTAGACACAGAGTAATGACCCCTCTACATTGTCCCCATTAAACACTCCCAGGACAGGGACAGCACGGGGTTAGACACAGAGTAAAGACCCCTCTACATTGTCCCCATTAAACACTCCCAGGAAAGGGACAGCACGGGGTTGGACACAGAGTAAAGACCCCTCTACATTGTCCCCATTAAACACTCCCAGGACAGGGACAGCACGGGGTTAGACACAGAGTAAAGACCCCTCTACATTGTCCCCATTAAACACTCCCAGGACAGGTACAGCACGGGATTAGACACAGAGTAAAGACCCCTCTACATTGTCCCCATTAAACACTCCCAGTCCAGGGACAGCACGGGGTTAGATACAGAGTAAAGACCCCTCTACATTGTCCCCATTAAACACTCCCAGGAAAGGGACAGCACGGGGTTAGACACAGACTAAAGACCCCTCAACATTGTCCCCATTAAACACTCCCAGGACAGTGACAGCACGGGGTTAGACACAGAGTAAAGAACCCTCTACATTGTCCCAATTAAACACGCCCAGGACAGGGACAGCACGGGGTTAGACACAGAGTAAAGAACCCTCTACATTTTCCCCATTAAACACTCCCAGGACAGGGACAGCACGGGGTTAGACACAGAGCAAAGAACCCTCTACATTGTCCCCATTAAACACTCCCAGGACAGGGACAGCACGGGGTTAGACACAGAGTAAAGAGCCCTCTACATTGTCCCCATTAAACACTCCCAGGACAGGGACAGGACGGGGTTAGACACAGAGTAAAGAACCCTCTACATTGTCCCCATTAAACACTCCCAGGACAGGGACAGCACGGGGTTAGACACAGAGTAAAGAACCCTCTACATTGTCCCCATTAAACACTCCCAGGACAGGGACAGCACGGGGTTAGACACAGAGTAAAGACCCCTCTATATTGTCCCCATTAAACACTCCCAGGACAGGGACAGCACGGGGTTAGATACAGAGTAAAGACCCCTCTACATTGTCCCCATTAAACACTCCCAGGAAAGGGACAGCACGGGGTTAGACACAGAGTAAAGACCCCTCTACATTGTCCCCATTAAACACTCCCAGGAAAGGGACAGCACGGGGTTAGACACAGAGTAAAGACCCCTCTACATTGTCCCCATTAAACACTCCCAGGAAAGGGACAGCACGGGGTTAGATACAGAGTAAAGACCCCTCTACATTGTCCCCATTAAACACTCCCAGGACAGGGACAGCACGGGGTTAGATACAGAGTAAAAACCCCTCTACATTGTCCCCATTAAACACTCCCAGGACAGGGACAGCACGGGGTTAGACACAGAGCAAAGACCCCTCTACATTGTCCCCATTAAACACTCCCAGGACAGGGACAACACGGGGTTAGACACAGAGTAAAGACCCCTCTACATTGTTCCCATTAAACACTCCCAGGACAGGGACAGCACGGGGTTAGACACAGAGTAAAGAGCCCTCTACATTGTCCCCATTAAACACTCCCAGGACAGGGACAGCACGGGGTTAGACACAGAGTAAAGAACCCTCTACATTGTCCCCATTAAACACTCCCAGGACAGGGACAGCACGGGGTTAGACACAGAGTAAAGACCCCTCTACATTGTCCCCATTAAACACTCCCAGGACAGGGACATCACGGGGTTCGACACAGAGTAAAGACCCCTCTACATTGCCCCATTAAACACTCCCAGGACAGGGACAGCATGGGGTTAGATACAGAGTAAAGATCCCTCTACATTGTCCCCATTAAACACTCCCAGGACAGGGACAGCACGGGGTTAGACACAGAGTAAAGACCCCTCTACATTGTCCCCATTAAACACTCCCAGGAAAGGGACAGCACGGGGTTAGATACAGAGTAAAGACCCTTCTACATTGTCCCCATTAAACACTCCCAGGACAGGGACAGCACGGGGTTAGACACAGAGTAAAGACCCCTCTACATTGTGCCCATTAAACACTCCCAGGACAGGGACAGCTCGGGGTTAGACACAGAGTAAAGACCCCTCTCCATTGTCCCCATTAAACACTCCCAGGACAGGGACAGCACGAGGTTAGACACAGAGTAAAGAACCCTCTACATTGTCCCCATTAAACACTCCCAGGAAAGGGACAGCACGGGGTTAGATACAGAGTAAAGACCCCTCTACATTGTCCCCATTAAACACTCCCAGGAAAGGGACAGCACGGGGTTAGACACAGAGTAAAGACCCCTCTCCATTGTCCCCATTAAACACTCCCAGGACAGGGACAGCACGGGGTTAGACACAGAGTAAAGACCCCTCTCCATTGTCCCCATTAAACACTCCCAGGACAGGGACAGCACGGGGTTAGACACAGAGTAAAGAGCCCTCTACATTGTCCCCATTAAACACTCCCAGGAAAGGGACAGCACGGGGTTAGATACAGAGTAAAGACCCCTCTACATTGTCCCCATTAAACACTCCCAGGACCGGGACAGCACGGGGTTAGACACAGAGTAAAGACCCCTCTACATTGTCCCCATTAAACACTCCCAGGACAGGGACAGCACGGGGTTAGACACAGAGTAAAGACCCCTCTACATTGTCCCCATTAAACACTTCCAGGAAAGGGACAGCACGGGGTTAGATACAGAGTAAAGACGCCTCTACATTGTCCCCATTAAACACTCCCAGGACAGGGACAGCACGGGGTTAGACACAGAGTAAAGACCCCTCTACATTGTCCCCATTAAACACTTCCAGGAAAGGGACAGCACGGGGTTAGACACAGAGTAAAGACGCCTCTACATTGTCCCCATTAAACACTCCCAGGACAGGGACAGCACGGGGTTAGATACAGAGTAAAGACCCCTCTACATTGTCCCCATTAAACACTCCCAGGAAAGGGACAGCACGGGGTTAGACACAGACTAAAGACCCCTCAACATTGTCCCCATTAAACACTCCCAGGACAGTGACAGCACGGGGTTAGACACAGAGTAAAGAACCCTCTACATTGTCCCAATTAAACACGCCCAGGACAGGGACAGCACGGGGTTAGACACAGAGTAAAGAACCCTCTACATTTTCCCCATTAAACACTCCCAGGACAGGGACAGCACGGGGTTAGACACAGAGCAAAGAACCCTCTACATTGTCCCCATTAAACACTCCCAGGACAGGGACAGCACGGGGTTAGATACAGAGTAAAGAACCCTCTACATTGTCCCCATTAAACACGCCCAGGACAGTGTCAGCACGGGGTTAGACACAGAGTAAAGACCCCTCTACATTGTCCCCATTAAACACTCCCAGGACAGGGACAGCACGGGGTTAGACACAGAGTAAAGACCCCTCTATATTGTCCCCATTAAACACTCCCAGGACAGGGACAGCACGGGGTTAGATACAGAGTAAAGACCCCTCTACATTGTCCCCATTAAACACTCCCAGGAAAGGGACAGCACGGGGTTAGACACAGAGTAAAGACCCCTCTACATTGTCCCCATTAAACACTCCCAGGAAAGGGACAGCACGGGGTTAGACACAGAGTAAAGACCCCTCTACATTGTCCCCATTAAACACTCCCAGGAAAGGGACAGCACGGGGTTAGATACAGAGTAAAGACCCCTCTACATTGTCCCCATTAAACACTCCCAGGACAGGGACAGCACGGGGTTAGATACAGAGTAAAGACCCCTCTACATTGTCCCCATTAAACACTCCCAGGACAGGGACAGCACGGGGTTAGACACAGAGTAATGACCCCTCTACATTGTCCCCATTAAACACTCCCAGGACAGGGACAGCACGGGGTTAGACACAGAGGAAAGACCCCTCTACATTGTCCCCATTAAACACTCCCAGGAAAGGGACAGCACGGGGTTAGATACAGAGTAAAGACCCCTCTACATTGTCCCCATTAAACACTCCCAGGACAGGGTCAGCACGGGGTTAGACACAGAGTAAAGAACCCTCTACATTGTCCCCATTAAACACTCCCAGGACAGGGACAGCACGGGGTTAGACACAGAGTAAAGACCCCTCTACATTGTCCCCATTAAACACTCCCAGGACAGGGACAGCACGGGGTTAGACACAGAGTAAAGACCCCTCTACATTGTCCCCATTAAACACTCCCAGGACAGGGACAGCACGGGGTTAGACACAGAGTAAAGAACCCTCTACATTGTCCCCATTAAACACTCCCAGGACAGGGACAGCACGGGGTTAGATACAGAGTAAAGACCCCTCTACATTGTCCACATTAAACACACCCAGGACAGGGTCAGCACGGGTTAGACACAGAGTAAAGACCCCTCTACATTGTCCCCATTAAACACTCCCAGGAAAGGGACAGCACGGGGTTAGATACAGAGTAAAGACCCCTCTACATTGTCCCCATTAAACACTCCCAGGACAGGGACAGCACGGGGTTAGACACAGAGTAAAGACCCCTCTACATTGTCCCCATTAAACACTCCCAGGACAGGGACAGCACGGGGTTAGATACAGAGTAAAGACCCCTCTACATTGTCCCCATTAAACACTCCCAGGACAGGGACAGCACGGGGTTAGACACAGAGTAAAGACCCCTCTACATTGTCCCCATTAAACACTCCCAGGACAGGGTCAGCACGGGTTCGACACAGAGTAAAGACCCCTCTACATTGTCCCCATTAAACACTCCCAGGACAGGGACAGCACGGGGTTAGACACAGAGTAAAGACCCCTCTACATTGTCCCCATTAAACACTCCCAGGACAGGGACAGCACGGGGTTAGATACAGAGTAAAGACCCCTCTACATTGTCCCCATTAAACACTCCCAGGACAGGGACAGCACGGGGTTAGACACAGAGTAAAGACCCCTCTACATTGTCCCCATTAAACACTCCCAGGACAGGGACAGCACGGGGTTAGACACAGAGTAAAGAACCCTCTACATTGTCCCCATTAAACACTCCCAGGACAGGGACAGCACGGGGTTAGACACAGAGTAAAGAACCCTCTACATTGTCCCCATTAAACACTCCCAGGACAGGGACAGCACGGGGTTAGAAACAGAGCAAAGACCCCTCTACATTGTCCCCATTAAACACTCCCAGGAAAGGGACAGCACGGGGTTAGACACAGAGTAAAGACCCCTCTACATTGTCCCCATTAAACACACCCAGGACAGGGACAGCACGGGGTTAGACACAGAGTAAAGACCCCTCTACATTGTCCCCATTAAACACTCCCAGGACAGGGACAGCATGGGGTTAGATACAGAGTGCACCGCCCTCTGTACTGTCCCCATCAAATACTCCCAGGACAGGGACAGCGTGAGGTTAGATAGAGAGTGCACCTCCCTCTGTACTGCCCCCATCAAACACTCCCAGGACAGGGACAGCGTGAGATCAGATACAGAGTGCACCTCCCTCTGTACTGTCCCCATCAAACACTCCCAGGACAGGGACAGCGTGAGGTTTGATACAGAGTGCACCTCCCTCTGTACTGCCCCCATCAAACACTCCCAGGACAGGGACAGCGTGAGATCAGATACAGAGTGCACCTCCCTCTGTACTGCCCCCATCAAACACTCCCAGGACAGGGACAGCGTGAGATCAGATACAGAGTGCAGCTCCCTCTGTACTGCCCCCATCAAACACTCCCAGGACAGGGACAGCGTGAGGTCAGATACAGAGTGCAGCTCCCTCTGTCCTGCCCCCATCAAACTCCCCAAGGACAGGGACAGCACATGGTGAGATACACATTGAAACACTGCTCTGTCCTGTCCCGCAACACTTCCATTCAGTAACACCAGATGGACAGTGAGTGAAGCTCAGATAAGAAGAACTCACCATTTCTGAAATGCCTGAGGACACATCTTGACCCACACGGGGTAATGCAGCACGTGCCCCATCTACCACAGTCGCTCTCATTTCGACATTCCCTGCCCAGAGTTGTGTTACACACATAGCTCAGTTGACTTGGGCTGGAGCACTCTCCGGGTCTCTCACCTGGAAACACAACATTCCGATGTAAGGCTCGATTTACACACGAGAGGGCGAGACCGACAGGGAATCCCCATCATGGATATACTTGCTGTTTTCAGGAGTTCCATGGTCCACATTAATAATTGGATCAGCCTACAGACTGGGGTCGACCGTAGTCTGCTCCCTCCAGTCTCAGACCACGTTTAGTCAGCTCCCTGCAGTCTCGGGACTCTCTCACTCTGCTCCCTGCAGTCTCGGGTCTCTCTCACTCTGCTCCCTGCAGTCTCGGGACTCTCTCACTCTGGTCCCTGCAGTCTCGGGTCTCTCTCACTCTGCTCCCTGCAGTCTCGGGACTCTCTCACTCTGCTCCCTGCAGTCTCGGGACTCTCTCAGTCTGCTCCCTGCAGTCTCGGGACTCTCTCAGTCGGCTCCCTGCAGTCTCGGGACTCTCTCACTCTGCTCCCTGCAGTCTCGGGACTCTCTCACTCTGCTCCCTGCAGTCTCGGGACTCTCTCAGTCTGCTCCCTGCAGTCTCGGGACTCTCTCAGTCTGCTCCCTGCAGTCTCGGGACTCTCAGTCTGCTCCCTGCAGTCTCGGGACTCTCTCACTCTGCTCCCTGCAGTCTCGGGACTCTCTCAGTCTGCTCCCTGCAGTCTCGGGACTCTCACTCTGCTCCCTGCAGTCTCGGGTCTCTCTCACTCTGCTCCCTGCAGTCTCGGGACTCTCTCACTCTGCTCCCTGCAGTCTCGGGACTCTCTCAGTCTGCTCCCTGCAGTCTCGGGACTCTCTCAGTCTGCTCCCTGCAGTCTCGGGACTCTCACTCTGCTCCCTGCAGTCTCGGGACTCTCTCACTCTGCTCCCTGCAGTCTCGGGACTCTCTCACTCTGCTCCCTGCAGTCTCGGGACTCTCTCACTCTGCTCCCTGCAGTCTCGGGACTCTCTCACTCTGCACCCTGCAGTCTCGGGACTCTCTCAGTCTGCTCCCTGCAGTCTCGGGACTCTCTCAGTCTGCTCCCTGCAGTCTCGGGACTCTCTCACTCTGCTCCCTGCAGTCTCGGGACTCTCTCAGTCTGCTCCCTGCAGTCTCGGGTCTCTCTCACTCTGCTCCCTGCAGTCTCGGGACTCTCTCACTCTGCACCCTGCAGTCTCGGGACTCTCACTCTGGTCGTTGCAGTCTCGGAACTCTCTCAGTCTGCTCCCTGCAGTCTCGGGACTCTCTCACTCAGCTCCCTGCAGTCTCGGGACTCTCACTCTGGTCCCTGCAGTCTCGGGACTCTCTCAGTCTGCTCCCTGCAGTCTCGGGACTCTCAGTCTGCTCCCTGCAGTCTCGGGACTCTCTCACTCTGCTCCCTGCAGTCTCGGGTCTCTCTCACTCTGCTCCCTGCAGTCTCGGGACTCTCTCAGTCTGCTCCCTGCAGTCTCGGGACTCTCTCAGTCTGCTCCCTGCAGTCTCGGGACTCTCTCAGTCTGCTCCCTGCAGTCTCGGGACTCTCTCACTCTGCTCCCTGCAGTCTCGGGACTCTCTCAGTCTGCTCCCTGCAGTCTCGGGACTCTCTCAGTCTGCTCCCTGCAGTCTCGGGACTCTCTCACTCTGCTCCCTGCAGTCTCGGGACTCTCTCAGTCTGCTCCCTGCAGTCTCGGGACTCTCACTCTGCTCCCTGCAGTCTCGGGTCTCTCTCACTCTGCTCCCTGCAGTCTCGGGACTCTCTCACTCTGCTCCCTGCAGTCTCGGGACTCTCTCAGTCTGCTCCCTGCAGTCTCGGGACTCTCTCACTCTGCTCCCTGCAGTCTCGGGACTCTCTCAGTCTGGTCCCTGCAGTCTCGGGACTCTCTCAGTCTGCTCCCTGCAGTCTCGGGACTCTCTCACTCTGCTCCCTGCAGTCTCGGGACTCTCTCAGTCTGCTCCCTGCAGTCTCGGGACTCTCTCACTCTGCTCCCTGCAGTCTCGGGACTCTCTCAGTCTGCTCCCTGCAGTCTCGGGACTCTCACTCTGCTCCCTGCAGTCTCGGGTCTCTCTCACTCTGCTCCCTGCAGTCTCGGGACTCTCTCACTCTGCTCCCTGCAGTCTCGGGACTCTCTCAGTCTGCTCCCTGCAGTCTCGGGACTCTCTCAGTCTGCTCCCTGCAGTCTCGGGACTCTCACTCTGCTCCCTGCAGTCTCGGGACTCTCTCACTCTGCTCCCTGCAGTCTCGGGACTCTCTCACTCTGCTCCCTGCAGTCTCGGGACTCTCTCACTCTGCTCCCTGCAGTCTCGGGACTCTCTCACTCTGCACCCTGCAGTCTCGGGACTCTCTCAGTCTGCTCCCTGCAGTCTCGGGACTCTCTCAGTCTGCTCCCTGCAGTCTCGGGACTCTCTCACTCTGCTCCCTGCAGTCTCGGGACTCTCTCAGTCTGCTCCCTGCAGTCTCGGGTCTCTCTCACTCTGCTCCCTGCAGTCTCGGGACTCTCTCACTCTGCACCCTGCAGTCTCGGGACTCTCACTCTGGTCGTTGCAGTCTCGGAACTCTCTCAGTCTGCTCCCTGCAGTCTCGGGACTCTCTCACTCAGCTCCCTGCAGTCTCGGGACTCTCACTCTGGTCCCTGCAGTCTCGGGACTCTCTCAGTCTGCTCCCTGCAGTCTCGGGACTCTCAGTCTGCTCCCTGCAGTCTCGGGACTCTCTCACTCTGCTCCCTGCAGTCTCGGGTCTCTCTCACTCTGCTCCCTGCAGTCTCGGGACTCTCTCAGTCTGCTCCCTGCAGTCTCGGGACTCTCTCAGTCTGCTCCCTGCAGTCTCGGGACTCTCTCAGTCTGCTCCCTGCAGTCTCGGGACTCTCTCACTCTGCTCCCTGCAGTCTCGGGACTCTCTCAGTCTGCTCCCTGCAGTCTCGGGACTCTCTCAGTCTGCTCCCTGCAGTCTCGGGACTCTCTCACTCTGCTCCCTGCAGTCTCGGGACTCTCTCAGTCTGCTCCCTGCAGTCTCGGGACTCTCACTCTGCTCCCTGCAGTCTCGGGTCTCTCTCACTCTGCTCCCTGCAGTCTCGGGACTCTCTCACTCTGCTCCCTGCAGTCTCGGGACTCTCTCACTCTGCTCCCTGCAGTCTCGGGACTCTCTCACTCTGCTCCCTGCAGTCTCGGGACTCTCTCAGTCTGGTCCCTGCAGTCTCGGGACTCTCTCAGTCTGCTCCCTGCAGTCTCGGGACTCTCTCACTCTGCTCCCTGCAGTCTCGGGACTCTCTCAGTCTGCTCCCTGCAGTCTCGGGACTCTCTCAGTCTGCTCCCTGCAGTCTCGGGACTCTCACTCTGCTCCCTGCAGTCTCGGGTCTCTCTCACTCTGCTCCCTGCAGTCTCGGGACTCTCTCAGTCTGCTCCCTGCAGTCTCGGGACTCTCTCTCTCTGCTCCCTGCAGACTCGGGACTCTCTCACTCTGCTCCCTGCAGTCTCGGGACTCTCCCAGTCTGCTCCCTGCAGTCTCGGGTCTCTCTCACTCTGCTCCCTGCAGTCTCGGGTCTCTCTCACTCTGCTCCCTGCAGTCTCGGGACTCTCTCACTCTGCTCCCTGCAGTCTCGGGACTCTCTCACTCTGCTCCCTGCAGTCTCGGGTCTCTCTCACTCTGCTCCCTGCAGTCTCGGGACTCTCTCAGTCTGCTCCCTGCAGTCTCGGGACTCTCTCACTCTGCTCCCTGCAGTCTCGGGACTCTCTCAGTCTGCTCCCTGCAGTCTCGGGACTTTCTCACTCTGCTCCCTGCAGTCTCGGGTCTCTCTCACTCTGCCCCCTGCAGTCTCGGGACTCTCTCACTTTGCTCCCTGCAGTCTCGGGTCTCTCTCAGTCTGCTCCCTGCAGTCTCGGGACTCTCTCACTCTGCACCCTGCAGTCTCGGGTCTCTCTCAGTCTGGTCCCTGCAGTCTCGGGACTCTCTCACTCTGCTACCCGCAGTCTCGGGTCTCTCTCACTCTGCTCCCTGCGGTCTCGGGACTCTCTCAGTCTGCTCCCTGCAGTCTCGGGACTCTCTCACTCTGCTCCCTGCAGTCTCGGGACTCTCTCACTCTGCTCCCTGCAGTCTCGGGACTCTCTCACTCTGCTCCCTGCAGTCTCGGGTCTCTCTCACTCTGCTCCCTGCAGTCTCGGGACTCTCTCAGTCTGCTCCCTGCAGTCTCGGGTCTCTCTCACTCTGCTCCCTGCAGTCTCGGGTCTCTCTCAGTCTGCTCCCTGCAGTCTCGGGTCTCTCTCACTCTGCTCCCTGCAGTCTCGGGACTCTCTTACTCTGCTCCCTGCAGTCTCGGGACTCTCTCAGTCTGCTCCCTGCAGTCTCGGGACTCTCTCACTCTGCTCCCTGCAGTCTCGGGACTCTCTCACTCTGCTCCCTGCAGTCTCGGGACTCTCTCAATCTGCTCCCTGCAGTCTCGGGTCTCTCTCAGTCTGCTCCCTGCAGTCTCGGGTCTCTCTCACTCTGCTCCCTGCAGTCTCGGGACTCTCTCACTCTGCTCCCTGCAGTCTCGGGACTCTCTCACTCTGCTCCCTGCAGTCTCGGGACTCTCTCACTCTGCTCCCTGCAGTCTCGGGACTCTCTCACTCTGCTCCCTGCAGTCTCGGGTCTCTCTCAGTCTGCTCCCTGCAGTCTCGGGTCTCTCTCACTCTGCTCCCTGCAGACTCGGGACTCTCTCACTCTGCTCCCTGCAGTCTCGGGTCTCCCTCTCTCTGCACCCTGCAGTCTCTGTTCTGCTGAACTACCTTGCCCCAGACCATTCCCCTGCTAACACTCTGTCAGACCGTAATCCTTACCGTGCCTGAATGAGGAGACACATTTCTTGCCACATCCAATCTCACAGCACTGTTCATAGGAAGGACAATCATCATCATCCTCACAGGATCGAGTCCAGTTTTTCTTGCAGAGAAAAGACACACGGGAATGTTCTGGGCATTTCTTTCGCAAAACTGAAGGAGAGAATGAGCTTTCACTTGGTCAATTTGTTCACATACAGTGTAATGTTTCCACTGTCCTCTATCAAACACTCTCACGACACGGACAGAGTGGTATTAGATACAGAGTAATGCTCCCTCTACAGCGTCGACTATCAGGATAGAGACACCATGCTCATAGGTACAGTGTAAAGCTCCCTCTATACTGCTCACATTGGTCCTGTTCAGCACACTCGGGATTATCAAACAAACCTGTGGGAAGCAATGCAGTGATGGATACTCACATTTACTGATGAATGTTGGGACACATTTCCCACCGCAGCCCTTGGCCAGGCAGCACCTCTGCCACACGTCGCACTGCGTGTCGTTCTTGCAGTCTTTTCCCAGGGTCGTGTTGCACAACATCGTCAGCCTCCTTGCAATGGGACAGGTTCCGTTCTCTGTGAAGACAAACACAGGGAGATGGGGGATAGAATCAGACAACAAGTCACTTGTGACTGCAGGAATTAACAGATAAACCCCCCAGTCTCCCATCTCACTGACAGAAGGGAGCCCAGTGCCTTGTGAAGGAAGCTGGGAATTGGTGAGAGGGTGGGACAACTCAGCCTTCACAACGCTACTCCATGATCTGACGCAGTATACCAGACAGCTCACACACAATTCCTCTCTCCTGGCCTACAGTGGGAACAGAGAACGGGCTGAGGAGAGACAGACGACTTAACTGTGACGTACCAGAGGCATCAGACAGACCACAACATTCAAACAGCGTGCACTCATATTCCCGGAGAGTAGGACACTGTGTGTTTCACACCACAATCCCTCCCTAACCCAGGGATAGGGACTGGGAACAGGATCCCTGTCTGTTTCACACCGCAATCCCTCCCTAACCCAGGGACAGGGATTGGGAACGGGATCCCTGTCTGTTTCACACCGCAATCCCTCCCTAACCCAGGGACAGGGACTGGGAACAGGATCCCAGTCAGTTTAACACCACAATCCCTCCCAAACCCAGGGACAGGGATTGGGAACAGGATCCCTGTCTGTTTCACACCGCAATCCCTCCTTAACCCAGGGACAGGGATTGGGAACAGGATCCCTGTCTGTTTCACACCGCAATCCCTCCCTAACACAGGGACAGGGATTGGGAACAGGATCCCTGTCTGTTTCACACCGCAATCCCTCCCTAACCCAGGGACAGGGACTGGGAACAGGATCCCTGTCTGTTTCACACCGCAATCCCTCCCTAACCCAGGGACAGGGATTGGGAACAGGATCCCTGACTGTTTCACACCCCAATCCCTCCCTAACCCAGGGATAGGGACTGGGAACAGGATCCCTGTCTGTTTCACACCGCAATCCCTCCCTAACACAGGGATAGAGATTGGGAACAGGATCCCTGTCTGTTTCACACCCCAATCCCTCCCTAACCCAGGGATAGGGACTGGGAACAGGATCCCTGTCTGTTTCACACCGCAATCCCTCCCTAACCCAGGGACAGGGATTGGGAACGGGATCCCAGTCAGTTTAACACCACAATCCCTCCCTAACCCAGGGACAGGGATTGGGAACAGGATCCCTGTCTGTTTGACACCACAATCCCTCCCTAACCCAGGGATAGGGACTGGGAACAGGATCCCTGTCTGTTTCACACCACAATTCCTCCTCAACCCAGGGACAGGGATTGGGAACAGGATCCCTGTCTGTTTCACACCACAATCCCTCCCTAATCCAGGGATAGGGACTGGGAACAGGATCCCTGTCTGTTTCACACCACAATCCCTCCCTCACCCAGGGACAGGGATTGGGAACAGGATCCCTGTCTGTTTCACACCACAATCCCTCCCTAATCCAGGGACAGGGATTGGGAACAGGATCCCTGTCTGTTTCACACCACAATCCCTCCCTAATCCAGGGACAGGGATTGGGAATAGGATCCCTGTCTGTTTCACACCACAATCCCTCCCTAATCCAGGGATAGGGACTGGGAACAGGATCCCTGTCTGTTTCACACCACAATCCCTCCCTAACCCAGGGACAGGGATTGGGAACAGGATCCCTGTCTGTTTCACACCGCAATCCCTCCCTAATCCAGGGACAGGGACTGGGAACAGGATCCCTGTCTGTTTCACACCGCAATCCCTCCCTAACCCAGGGACAGGGATTGGGAACAGGATCCCTGTCTGTTTCACACCACAATCCCTCCCTAATCCAGGGACAGGGACTGGGAATAGGATCCCGGTCTGTTTCACACCGCAATCCCTCCCTAACACAGGGACAGGGATTGGGAACAGGATCCCTGTCTGTTTCACACCGCAATCCCTCCCTAACCCAGGGACAGGGATTGGGAACAGGATCCCTGTCTGTTTCACACCACAATCCCTCCCTAACCCAGGGACTGGGACTGGGAACAGGATCCCGGTCTGTTTCACACCGCAATCCCTCCCTAACCCAGGGACAGGGACTGGGAACAGGATCCCGGTCTGTTTCACACCGCAATCCCTCCCTAACCCAGGGACAGGGACTGGGAACAGGATCCCTGTCTGTTTCACACCACAATCCCTCCCTCACCCAGGGACAGGGATTGGGAACAGGATCCCTGTCTGTTTCACACCACAATCCCTCCCTAATCCAGGGACAGGGATTGGGAACAGGATCCCTGTCTGTTTCACACCACAATCCCTCCCTAATCCAGGGACAGGGACTGGGAACAGGATCCCTGTCTGTTTCACACCACAATCCCTCCCTAACCCAGGGACAGGGACTGGGAACAGGATCCCTGTCTGTTTCACACCACAATCCCTCCCTCACCCAGGGACAGGGATTGGGAACAGGATCCCTGTCTGTTTCACACCACAATCCCTCCCTAATCCAGGGACAGGGATTGGGAACAGGATCCCTGTCTGTTTCACACCACAATCCCTCCCTAATCCAGGGATAGGGACTGGGAACAGGATCCCTGTCTGTTTCACACCACAATCCCTCCCTAACCCAGGGACAGGGATTGGGAACAGGATCCCTGTCTGTTTCACACCGCAATCCCTCCCTAATCCAGGGACAGGGACTGGGAACAGGATCCCTGTCTGTTTCACACCGCAATCCCTCCCTAACCCAGGGACAGGGATTGGGAACAGGATCCCTGTCTGTTTCACACCACAATCCCTCCCTAATCCAGGGACAGGGACTGGGAATAGGATCCCGGTCTGTTTCACACCGCAATCCCTCCCTAACACAGGGACAGGGATTGGGAACAGGATCCCTGTCTGTTTCACACCGCAATCCCTCCCTAACCCAGGGACAGGGATTGGGAACAGGATCCCTGTCTGTTTCACACCGAAATCGCTCCCTATCCCAGGGACAGGGACTGGGAACAGGATCCCTGTCTGTTTCACACCACAATCCCTCCCTAACCAAGGGACAGGGACTGGGAACAGGATCCCGGTCTGTTTCACACCGCAATCCCTCCCTAACCCAGGGACAGGGACTGGGAACAGGATCCCTGTCTGTTTCACACCGCAATCCCTCCCTAACCCAGGGACAGGGATTGGGAACAGGATCCCTGTCTGTTTCATACCGCAATCCCTCCCTAACCCAGGGACAGGTATTGGGAATAGGATCCCTGTCAGTTTCTTACCACAATCCCTCCCTAACCCAGGGACAGGGATTGGGAATAGGATCCCTGTCTGTTTCACACCGCAATCCCTCCCTAACCCAGGGACAGGGATTGGGAATAGGATCACTGTCTGTTTCACACCACAATCCATCCATCACCCCGGTACAGGGATTAGAAGCGGGGTCCTGTTCTGCCGAGCCCCAATCCCTCGCTAACCTGGGAAGAGGGATCAGAGCCGGGATTCCAGGATGGCCTTGGGGAATCTGTATTCCCTGGATACTGTCTGTGTCCGGCACATTGGATGTGTTTCCCTCTCTCACACACTCTCTCTCTCTCTTTCTCACCTCCTGTGAAACACTTTGGAATACATTTCTTCCCACAGCCAGCATCACAACATGAGTGGTATCCATCACAGTCCCCGTTGTCATTACAGGAACGCCCAGTGCTGATCTGACAGAACATGGAGAGGGTGTCCTCCTCTGGGCACTGCTCAGCAGGCTCTGTAAATGGGAAGGTAGGACAGACACAGTTACAGAGTCCCACACAGGGCCCTTCACATACTCCTTCACACCTTCCCCATCTGTTCCCCACCCTCCCCCCATTCCCAAACCAGGGAATGCTCATTCTACTGCCCGCCCTCTGCAATAACCCTCTCACTTACTGTTGCGTCCCACTTTCCCTCCAACTGCTCTCCTGCTCTGACAGCATCACTTTCCCCTTTCCATGGTGATAAACTCCTGAAAACCTTTTATCTCTCGGGTTTTCACATCCCTTTATTCCCTATCAGTTTCTCAATCTGTCAAGGTGCATCCTCAACATCGCTCCTGTACCTGCCTCCACCACCCCCTTGACAGCATATTCCACATACTGACCACCCTCTGTGTTAAACAAACCTGCCTCCCACTGTCTCCCCTTCTACCCCAAATCTGTGCTCCTCTAGTAATTGACATTTCTGTCCTGGGAAAGTAAAACTGACCAGGCGATACATTCTGGTTGTAAGTGAGGAACCTTCTATCAGGTCGGCTCTCATCCTTTCCGTGTTCACGTGAAAACAAACCAGGCTTATTCGATCTCCCAAAACGCATCACCTCACATTTGCTCAGATTACACTCCATCTCTTCACCCAATCCTCCGGTCTATCTCCATCCTGCTCTGTCCTCGGGCAATCCTCCTCCATATCCACAGCTCCCCCTAACCTGTGTGACGATCACGAACATATTCATCGGGCCACCTTCATTATCCTCCTATATATCTGATAAATGGCAAGGTGGTCACAGCACAAATCCCTGTGGGACACCACCGATCTCGGTTCTCCAGTCCCTTTCACTGCTACTCTCTGTGCTTCTGTCACTAAGCCAGTTGTGGATCCATCTTACCAGCTCACTGTGGATCCCGTGTATATTCACCTTCTGTTCTGGCCGACCATGAGAGACCTTGTCAAAGGCCTTGTTACAATTCCTATCGACAACACCCACTGGCCTACCCTCACCAATCACCTTTCTCACTGTCTCAAAAATACAGGCTCAGTCAAGCTTGTGAGACACAGCCGTACCTGTACAAAGCTACCTTTCCTGTTGCTAACAAGGCTATGTTTATCCCGGAATGCTGGAGCAGGACTTACAGCCCGGTGTCCACACCACAGCGGGTCTACCCTGACAAAGCCCTGCCCTCCCATGCGAAGGAGACCCCGTCACTGAATGTGGGGGGATTACTGGTCCTCTGACCTGCTGGGGTAGCGTAGGTTGGGGGTGAGAGGGGCTTACTTCTCGCAAACCACTGTGACACACATCGAGGTCCACACTCCGTGTTACAGCACGAGGCCCAGTGACCACAGGAATCGTCTCCATCGCAGGGAGCAGTGAAGTTCATCCGACAGACATAATGCAGTCTGGTCGTGTCCGGACATGTGGATCCTTGGCCTTTAGGAGACACTGAGAGAGAGAGAGAGAGAGAACAGCTTTCACCACAACTGCTGATCCAACACAGACCCTTCCCTGGGAAACATCTCTCACAGACAGCAGTGAAACTGGAGCTAGAGGGGGTGGCAGAGATAGGGAGAGGTGCAGGGACTGGAGGGGGTTACAGAGATACGGAGGGAGTGTAGGGGGTTACAGAGATAGGGAGGGGGTGTAGGGGGGTTACAGAGATAGGGAGGGGGTGTAGGGGGGTTACAGAGACAGGGAGGGGGTGTAGGGGGGGTTAAACAGACAGGGAGGGGGTGTAGGGGGGTTACAGAGACAGGGAGGGGGTATAGGGAGTTACAGAGATAGGGAGGGGGTGTAGGGGGGTTACAGAGATAGGGAGGGGGTGTAGGGGCGTTACAGTGATAGGGAGGGGGTGTAGGGGGGTTACAGAGATACGGAGGGGGTGTAGGGGGGTTACAGTGATAGGGAGGGGGTGTAGGGGGGTTACAGAGATAGGGAGGGGGTGTAGGGGGGTTACAGAGACAGGGAGGGAGTGGAGGGAGTTACAGAGATAGGGAGGGGGTGTAGGGGGGTTACAGAGATAGGGAGGGGGTGTAGGGGCGTTACAGTGATAGGGAGGGGGTGTAGGGGGGTTACAGAGATAGGGAGGGGGTGTAGGGGGTTACAGAGATAGGGAGGGGGTGTAGGGGGGTTACAGAGTTAGGGAGGGGGTGTAGGGGGGTTACAGAGATAGGGAGGGGGTGTAGGGGGGTTACAGAGATAGGGAGGGGGTGTAGGGGGGTTACAGAGATAGGGAGGGGGTGTAGGGGGGTTACAGTGATAGGGAGGGGGTGTAGGGGGTTTACAGAGATAGGGAGGGGGTGTAGGGGGGTTACAGTGATAGGGAGGGGGTGTAGGGGGTTACAGAGATAGGGAGGGGGTGCAGGGGGGTTACAGAGACAGGGAGGGGGTGTAGGGGGGTTACAGAGATAGGGAGGGTGTGTGGGGTGTTACAGAGATATGGAGGGGGTGTAGGTGGGTTACAGAGATAGGGAGGGGGTGTCGGGGGGGTTACAGAGACAGGGAGGGGGTGTAGGGGGGTTACAGAGATAGGGAGGGTGTGTGGGGTGTTACAGAGATAGGGAGGGGGTGTAGCGGGGGTTACAGAGATAGGGAGGGGGTGTAGGGGGGTTACAGAGATAGGGAGGGGGTGCAGGGGGGTTACAGTGATAGGGAGAGGGTGTAGGGGGGTTACAGAGATAGGGAGGGGGTGGAGGGGGGTTACAGTGATAGGGAGGGTGTGTAGGGGGGTTACAGAGATAAGGAGGGGGTGTAGGGGGTTACAGAGACAGGGAGGGGGTGTAGGGGGTTACAGAGATAGGGAGGAGGTGTAGGGGGGTTACAGAGATAGGGAGGGGGTGTAGGGGGGTTACAGAGATAGGGAGGGGGTGTAGGGGGGTTACAGAGATAGGGAGGGGGTGTAGGGGGGTTACAGTGATAGGGAGGGGATGTAGTGGGGTTACATAGATAGGGAGGGAGTGGAGGGGGGTTACAGTGATAGGGAGGGGGTGTAGGGGGGTTACAGAGATATGGAGGTGGTCTAGGGGGGTTACAGAGATACGGAGAGGGTGTAGGGGGGTTACAGAGATAGGGAGAGGGTGTAGGGGGGTTACAGAGATAGGGAGGGCGTGTAGGGAGTTACAGAGATAGGGAGGGGGTGTAGGGGGGTTACAGAGATAGGGAGGGGGTGTAGGGAGTTAAAGAGATAGGGAGGGGGTGTAGGGGGGTTACAGAGATAGGGAGGGGGTGTAGGGAGTTACAGAGATAGGGAGGGGATGTAGGGGGGTTACAGAGATAGGGAGGGGGTGTAGGGAGTAACAGTGATAGGGAGGGGGTGTAGGGGGGTTACAGAGATAGGGAGGGGGTGTAGGGGGGTTACAGTGATAGGGAGGGGGTGTAGGGGGGTTACAGAGATATGGAGGGGGTGTAGGGGGGTTACAGAGACAGGGAGGGGGTGTAGGGGGGTTACAGAGATAGGGAGGGGGTGTAGGGGGGTTACAGAGATATGGAGGGGGTGTAGGGGGGTTACAGAGATAGGGAGGGGGTGTAGGAGCTGGGGGCTGGTTACAGAGATAGGGAGGGGGTGTAGGGGGGTTACAGAGATAGGGAGGGGGTGTAGGGGGTTACATAGATAGGGAGGGGGTGTAGGGGGTAACAGAGATAGGGAGGGGGTGTGGGGGTTACAGAGACAGGGAGGGGGTGTAGGGGGTTATAAAGACAGGGAGGGGTGTGGATGGTTACAAAGATAGGGAGGGGGTGTGGGGGTTACAGAGGTAGGGAGGGAGTGTAGGGCGTTATAGGGATAGGGAGGGGGTGTAGGGCGTTATAGGGATAGGGAGGGGGTGTAGGGGGTTATAGGGATAGGGAGGGGGTGTAGGGGGTTACAGAGGTAGGGAGGGGGTGTAGGGGGTCACAGAGGTAGGGAGGGGGTGTAGGGTGTTACAGGGATAGGGAGGGTGTATAGAGGGGTTACGGAGATTGGGAGGGGGTGTAGGGGGTTATGGAGACAGGGAGGGGGTGTAGGGGTTGGAGGGTGTTTCAGAGATGGAGAGAGGTTTAGGGCCTGGAGGGGGTAACAGGAGTAGGTGGGGTGTAACGGCGGTTACAGATTTGATTGGATTTGAAGACAATAATGCCATGTGTACAGCAGGAGGCAGTATTGCACAGCGTGCCATTGGCTGGTCCCAATCCCACATGGTGGTGTGTGAACCACACTCAGTGTGTGACACTCAGGGTTGAATGGGGGAACAGAGATCGGAGAGACAGCAGTGTTTCACGATGAGCTGAACACCATGGAAGATGGTAATGGTGAGGTTTTTCAGGAGAGGAATGTGAGAATTGAGTCTGAGACAGACAGCTCTCTCCCACCCAGATACAGTGACGTATCCCCTCTGAGGGGATCTCTCCTCCTTACCTCCAGGCTTGAAACTCATGATACATCTCCTCCCACATCCAGACTCACAACACTTTTGCCAGATATCACAGTCGTCATCAGTGGAACATTGAGAGCCCAATTTCATCTGACAAATGGGCAGGAGACGAGATTCTGCTGGACATTCAAAGGCCTCCTCTGTGGGGAAAGCATAACTCTGAGCTCAAACTAAACTGCTGCTGGACAGGGTTAACAGTTCACAACATCAAGGACGAGGAACACCAGGAGACCATTCAGATCATCTGGACTACCCCAATCGCTCAACAAGATCATTGCTGATCCACCACATGGACTGTACTTTCTTGTCATCTCCCTGCACACCCACATTCTGTTTACATCTCGCGCTCACACAAACCACTTTGCTCTCCCCAACACACAGGGAAGACTCTCCACACAATCACAACTACAGGTACACTCTCAACTCTCCTCTCACACACACACAGGGACCACTCTCCTCTCACACACACAGGGACCACTCTCCTCTCACACACACACATACGGACCACTCTCCTCTCACACACACACACAGGGACCACTCTCCTCTCACACACACACAGGGACCACTCTCCTCTCTCACACACACAGGGACCACACTCCTCTCACACACACACACACACACACACAGGGACCACTCTCCTCTCACACACACACACAGGGATCACTCTCCTCTCTCACACACACAGGGACCACTCTCCTCTCACACACACACACAGGGATCACTCTCCTCTCTCACACACAGGGACCACTCTCTCACACACACAGGGACCACACTCCTCTCACACACACAGGGATCACTCTCCTCTCTCACACACACACACTGGGATCACTCTCCTCTCACACACACACACACAGGGACCACTCTCCTCTCACACACACAGGGACCACTCTCCTCTCTCACACACACAGGGACCACTCTCCTCTCACACACACAGGGACCACTCTCCTCTCACACACACAGGGATCACTCTCCTCTCATTCACACACACTGGGATCACTCTCCTCTCATACACACACACAGGGACCACTCTCCTCTCACACACACAGGGACCACTCTCCTCTCACACACACACACACACAGGGACCACTCTCCTCTCACACACACAGGGACCACTCTCCTCTCACACACACAGGGACCACTCTCCTCTCACACACACACAGGGACCACTCTCCTCTCACACACACAGGGACCACTCTCCTCTCACACACACAGGGACCACTCTCCTCACACACACACACACACACACACAGGGACCACTGTCCTCACACACACACACACACAGGGACCACTCCCCTCTCACACACAAACAGGGATCACTCTCCTCTCACACAAACACACACAGGGACCACTCTCCTCTCACACACACACACAGGGACCACTCTCCTCTCACACACACACAGGGACCACTCTCCTCTCACACACACACAGGGACCACTCTCCTCTCTCACACACACACAGGGACCACTCTCCTCTCACACACACACAGGGACCACTCTTCTCTCACACACACACAATGACCACTCTCCTCTCACACACACACACAGGGATCACTCTCCTCTCACACACACACAGGGACCACTCTCCTCTCACACACACAGGGACCACTCACCTCACACACACACAGGGACCACTCTCCTCTCACACACACAGGGACCACTCTCCTCTCACACACACACACACAGGGACCACTCTCCTCTCACACACACACACAGGGACCACTCTCCTCTCACACACACACACAGGGACCACTCTCCTCTCTCACACACACAGGGACCACTCTCCTCTCACACACACAGGGACCACTCTCCTCTCACACACACACAGGGACCACTCTCCTCTCACACACACAGGGACCACTCACCTCTCACACACACAGGGACCACTCTCCTCTCACACACACACACAGGGACCACTCTCCTCTCACACACACACAGGGACCACTCTCCTCTCACACACACAGGGACCACTCTCCTCTCACACACACAGGGACCACTCTCCTCACACACACACAGGGACCACTCTCCTCTCACACACACACAGGGATCACTCTCCTCTCACACACACAGGGACCACTCTCCTCTCACACACACAGGGACCACTCTCCGCTCACACACACACAGGGACCACTCACCTCTCACACACACACAGGGATCACTCTCCTCTCTCACACACACACAGGGACCACTCTCCTCTCACACACACACAGGGATCGCACTCCTCTCTCACACACACAGGGACCACTCTCCTCTCACACACACAGGGACCACTCTCCTCTCACACACACACAGGGACCACTCACCTCTCACACACACACAGGGATCACTCTCCTCTCTCACACACACACAGGGACCACTCGCCTCTCACACACACAGGGACCACTCCCCTCTCACACACACAGGGACAACTCTCCTCTCACACACACACACAGGGACCACTCTCCTCTCACACACACACACAGGGACCTCTCTCCTCTCTCACACACACAGGGACCACTCTCCTCTCACACACACAGGGACCACTCTCCTCTCACACACACACACAGGGACCACTCTCCTCTCTCACACACACACAGGAACCACTCTCCTCTCACACACACACAAGAACCACTCTCCTCTCACACACACACAGGGACCACTCTCCTCTCACACACACACACAAGAACCACTCTCCTCTCACACACACACAGGGACCACTCTCCTCTCACACACACACACAGGGACCACTCTCCTCTCACACACACACACAGGGACCACTCTCCTCTCACACACACACACAGGGATCACTCTCATCTCACACACACACACAGGAACCACTCTCCTCTCACATACACACAGGGACCACTCTCCTCTCACACACACACACAGGGACCACTCTCCTCTCACACACACACAGGGACCACTCTCCTCTCACACACACACAGGGACCACTCTCCTCTCTCACACACACAGGGACCACTCTCCTCTCTCACACACACAGGGACCACTCTCCTCTCACACACACAGGGACCACTCTCCTCTCACACACACAGGGACCACTCTCCTCTCACACACACACAGGGACCACTCTCCTCGCACACACACACACACAGGGACCACTCTCCTCTCACACACACACAGGGACCACTCTCCTCTCACACACACACAGGGACCACTCTCCTCTCACACACACAGGGACCACTCTCCTCTCACACACACACAGGGACCACTCTCCTCTCACACACACACACACAGGGACCACTCTCCTCTCACACACACACACAGGGACCACTCTCCTCTCACACACACACAGGGACCACTCTCCTCTCTCACACACACAGGGACCACTCTCCTCACACACACACACAGGGACCACTCTCCTCTCACACACACACAGGGACCACTCTCCTCTCTCACACACACAGGGACCACTCTCCTCTCACACACACAGGGACCACTCTCCTCTCACACACACAGGGACCACTGTCCTCTCACACACACAGGGACCACTGTCCTCTCACACACACAGGGACCACTGTCCTCTCACACACACAGGGACCACTCTCCTCCCACACACACACACACAGAGACCACTCTCCTCTCTCACACACACACAGGGACCACTCTCCTCTCACACACACACAGGGACCACTCTCCTCTCTCACACACACACAGGGACCACTCTCCTCTCCCACACACACAGGGACCACTCTCCTCCCACACACACACACACAGGGACCACTCTCCTCTCACACACACAGGGACCACTCTCCTCTCACACACACACACTCAGGGACCACTCTCCTCTCACACACACACACAGGGACCACTCTCCTCTCTCACATACACACACAGGGACCACTCTCCTCTCACACACACAGGGACCACTCTCCTCTCACACACACACACTCAGGGACCACTCTCCTCTCACACACACACACAGGGACCACTCTCCTCTCACACACACACACAGGGACCACTCCCCTCTCACACACAGGGACCACACTCCACTCCCACACACACACAGGGACCACTCCCCTCTCACACACACACAGAGACCACTCTCCTCTCACACACACACACAGGGACCACTCTCCTCTCACACACACACAGGGACCACTCTCCTCTCTCACATACACTCAGGGACCACACTCCACTCCCACACACACCTGGAGCTAACCCCTCTCCTTCACTCACGGGCATCTCTCTCTTCCCTCACAGAACTGCACCTCTCTCGTACACTCTCCTCTTTGAGAGATGAGTTCTCCCTCTCTTACCTCGCCTCTGGACCCCATAGACGCAGCGTTTGCCGCAGTTCCCGACGTTACAGCACTGCTTCCACCTTGCGCAGTCTTCGTCTACCTCACACTCCTCGGCATCGTCCCGGTCACAGATATGTCGCATCTGGAATGGTTTGGGACACTCTGCGTCTCGCTTTCCTGTTATCGGGTCAGATCAGAATTCAGTGAGAGGCCGGATGGAAATTCAGCACCGCCCTGGTTATACGGAGTAGGGGATGATCCAGGGAAAAACAAGGGGAAGCCTGGAGACAAAGGGGTAGATTGGGTATGGCAGTGTGACAATGAGGAGGGAGGGTTTCACACTGGTTTCCATTCTGGGTTGGCCAAACATGACAGCTCAGTGAGTAAGGTGAAATGGGAGATGGGGGGAGCTGGGACTGGGGGAAATGGGAATGGGGAATACAGAGAGGGTGGCAAATGGGTGTCAGTTTTGTGAGCAGCACCTTCCAATGGGTACAAGCTGATGGCGACAGGATTGGGCAGACTGGGGCTGGCTTTCCAATGGGATATAGTAGACTGGGGGAGACTCGCTCCCATTGGGAATGATCCTGAAATGGCTCTGGATGAGCTGGGACCTGGGATGGAGTCTCCTACTGAGAGGGGACACCCTCAAACTGAATACTCCAACTGCAGGGGGCAGGGAGATTGGGTTCCTGGGACAGAGAGGGGTCTCTGCCTCAGACAGATTGTCTCCACCAGGCGTGTGCAGTGTTTGCTAAAGGGGGGGATGGGAGGGTCAGTCATCCTCACCGTGTTTGTGATACCGATGGACACATCTCTTCCCACATCCGGCCTCACAGCACGAGAGCCACAGATCACAGTCATCGTCATTTGTACATTCCTGGCCGTAGTTAACATTGCACATCGGGGTAAGGCGCCTGGCATCTGGGCAGCTCCCATTCTCTGGAGAGCAGAAGGAAAGGGAAAAGACTGGGTTAAAGCTCAGTCAGAGTCTCAGGTTAAACACCTCCGGATGGACAGGATGGAAACTGAGCAAGTCTCTCTCAGTCTACATGGTCCCCAACGATCATACACACAGCAAAGTGTAAAGAATACATCTCTCCTTATTGTTTTAACCTGGAAGGAAAGCTCCCTCTACACTGTCCCCATCAAACACTCCCAGGACAGGGACAGCATGGGGTTAGATACAGGGGAAACCTCCCTCTACACTGTCCCCATCAAACACTCCCAGGAGAGGGACAGCATGGGGTAAGATACAGAGGAAATCTCCCTCTACACTGTCCCCATCAACCACTCCCAGGACAGGGACAGGATGGGGTTAGATACAGAGGAAATCTCCCTCTACACTGTCCCCATCAAACACTCCCAGGGCAGGGACAGCATGGGGTAAGATACAGGGGAAATCTCCCTCTACACTGTCCCCATCAAACACTCCCAGGGCAGGGACAGCATGGGGTTAGATACAGAGGAAATCTCCCTCCACACTGTCCCCATCAAACATTCCCAGGGCAGGGACAGCATGGGGTAAGATACAGGGGAAATCTCCCTCTACACTGTCCCCATCAAACACTCCCAGGGCAGGGACAGCATGGGGTTAGATACAGAGGAAATCTCCCTCTACACTGTCCCCATCAAACACTCCCAGGACAGGGACAGCATGGGGTTAGATACAGAGGAAATCTCCCTCTACACTGACCCCATCAAACACTCCCAGGAGAGGGACAGCATGGGGTTAGATACAGAGGAAATCTCCCTCTACACTGTCCCCATCAAACACTCCCAGGGGAGGGACAGCATGGGGTAAGATACAGGCGAAACCTCCCTCTACACTGTCCCCATCAAACACTCCCAGGGCAGGGACAGCATGGGGTAAGATACAGAGGAAATCTCCCTCTACACTGTCCCCATCAAACACTCCCAGGAGAGAGACAGCATGGGGTAAGATACAGAGGAAATCTCCCTCTACACTGACCCCATCAAACACTCCCAGGACAGGGACAGGATGGGGTAAGATACAGGGGAAACCTCCCTCTACACTGTCCCCATCAAACACTCCCAGGAGAGAGACAGCATGGGGTAAGATACAGAGGAAATCTCCCTCTACACTGACCCCATCAAACACTCCCAGGAGAGGGACAGCATGGGGTTAGATACAGAGGAAATCTCCCTCTACACTGTCCCCATCAAACACTCCCAGGGGAGGGACAGCATGGGGTAAGATACAGGCGAAACCTCCCTCTACACTGTCCCCATCAAACACTCCCAGGGCAGGGACAGCATGGGGTAAGATACAGAGGAAATCTCCCTCTACACTGTCCCCATCAAACACTCCCAGGAGAGAGACAGCATGGGGTAAGATACAGAGGAAATCTCCCTCTACACTGACCCCATCAAACACTCCCAGGACAGGGACAGGATGGGGTAAGATACAGGGGAAACCTCCCTCTACACTGTCCCCATCAAACACTCCCAGGAGAGAGACAGCATGGGGTAAGATACAGAGGAAATCTCCCTCTACACTGACCCCATCAAACACTCCCAGGACAGGGACAGCATGGGGTAAGATACAGAGGAAATCTCCCTCTACACTGACCCCATCAAACACTCCCAGGACAGGGACAGGATGGGGTAAGATACAGGGGAAACCTCCCTCTACACTGTCCCCATCAAACACTCCCAGGAGAGAGACAGCATGGGGTAAGATACAGAGGAAATCTCCCTCTACACTGACCCCATCAAACACTCCCAGGACAGGGACAGGATGTGGTAAGATACAGAGGAAATCTCCCTCTACACTGACCCCATCAAACACTCCCAGGACAGGGACAGCATGGGGTAAGATACAGAGGAAATCTCCCTCTACACTGTCCCCATCAAACACTCCCAGGAGAGGGACAGCATGGGGTAAGATACAGAGGAAATCTCCCTCTACACTGTCCCCATCAAACACTCCCAGGACAGGGACAGCATGGGGTAAGATACAGAGGAAATCTCCCTCTACTCTGTCCCCATCAAACACTCCCAGGAGAGGGACAGCATGGGGTAAGATACAGGAGAAACCTCCCTCTGCACTGTCCCCATCAAACACTCCCAGGACAGGGACAGCATGGGGTTAGATACAGAGGAAATCTCCCTCTACTCTGTCCCCATCAAACACTCCCAGGAGAGGGACAGCATGGGGTAAGATACAGAGGAAATCTCCCTCTACTCTGTCCCCATCAAACACTCCCAGGAGAGGGACAGCATGGGGTAAGATACAGAGGAAATCTCCCTCTACACTGACCCCATCAAACACTCCCAGGACAGGGACAGCATGGGGTTAGATACAGAGGAAATCTCCCTCTACACTGACCCCATCAAACACTTCCAGGACAGGGACAGCATGGGGTTAGATACAGGAGAAACCTCCCTCTACACTGACCTAATCAAACACTCCCAGGAGTGGGGCAGCATGGGGTAAGATACAGAGGAAACCTCCCTCTACACTGACCCAATCAAACACTCCCATCACTGGGTTATATATAGATGTCATGCTCCCCTATCCAGTGTCCCCCCATAACATCCCCCCACCCCACAACCATCACCAGATGACCCCTCACCTCCTTTGAAGAATCGGAAAACGCATCTTTTTCCACAGCCAGCGTCACAGCACATTTGCCAATGGTCACAGTCAGCATCTGCCTCACACTCATCTCCCAACGTCATGTTACAGACCTTGCCCAGGGTACGGCTGTGTGGGCACTGTGACTCTCCCTCTGTGTGGGCATAGATAATGAGACATTATTACAGAGCCTGATCTGAGCATACCACCCTCCTTTACAGACACAGGCCTCCAGACTCCTCCAAAGTCAAATCCAGGGACAATAACTCACTGCACCCACCGTCCAACCACCTCCCCATTACCACCCAAAGCCACACCACCTCCTTCTCCAACCCTGGTTAGAGCTGGGCTCACAGACAGTGCTCCATTGCCTCCAGTGCGCTGGCTGAGGGAGCACAAAGGTCCTGGAGATTCGGACAAGGGGAAAGGTCAGGTAGAGTGTGAGTGCTGGAAGGAGACAGATGTCACTTTAAGAGAAGTCAGCATAGACACAGCAGTGAAAGGCCTCGTCTGTAATCCCACCTCGGTCAGAGCAGAGGGTCACAGGCTTGGCCATTTGCATCACTGTGTGTGTGATACTGCGCGCGTGTGTGTGTCTGTGTGTGATACTGCGCGTGTGTGTGTCAGCGTGTGTGTGTGTGTGTCAGTGTGAGTGTGTGTGTGTGTGCATATGTGAGTGTGTGTGTCTGCATATGTGAGTGTGTGTGTGTCAGTGTGAGTGTGTGTGTGTTTATGTGTGAATAAGTGTGTGTGTGTGTGTGAGAGAGAGACTGCGTGTGTGTGAGACCTCATGTCTCTTTGTGGGTGTGTCTTTGTACGTGTGTGTGTTTGTGTGTGTGTACGTGTCTGTGAGTGACTGTGTGCATGTATCTGTGTACATGTACGCGTGCCTGTCTGTATATATGTGTGCGTGAGCGTGTGCATGTGTGTGTGGATGTGAGTATGTGTGTGTGTGAGTGCATGTGTGTGAGTGCATATATGAGAGTGTGCGCATGTGTGTGTGTATATAGTGTGTGTATATGTGCGTGTATGTGTCTATCTATATGAGTGTGTGTGTGTGTGTATGTGTCTATCTATATGAGTGTGTGTGTGTGTATATGTGAGTGTGAGAGTGAGAGGGGGTTTCTCAGTGCAGTGATACCACATTGTCCATGGGAAGACCCTCTGATGGTCTGGCTTCACACTGTCCTTACTGTGCAGTGAGCTGCTGTAAACACATTTCCTTCCGCAGCCCAGGTCGCAGCATTGTTCCCAGCTCCCGCATTCCTCATCTGTCACACACGACACATTCGAATGCCTCTTCACCCGGGACGGATCAGGGCACTCTCCTTCCTCATCTACAACACAACAACAAGGAGATTACAGGAGGAGGGGAAAGGGGGAGATTGGCAGAGGCATGACTGTCAGTGGGTCACTGACGGAGGGTCAGGGCTGAGGGAGCAGGCACTGTCTGACGGTCAGTGCTGAGGGAGCAGGCACTGTTGGAGGGTCAGTGCTGAGGGAGCAGGCACTGTCTGACGGTCAGTGCTGAGGGAGCAGACACTGTCAGAGGGTCAGTGCTGAGGGAGCAGGCACTGTCAGAGGGTCAGTGCTGAGGGAGCAGGCAGTGTCTGACGGTCAGTGCTGAGGGAGCAGGCACTGTCAGAGGGTCAGTGCTGAGGGAGCAGACACTGTCTGAGGGTCAGTGCTGAGGGAGCAGACACTGTCTGAGGGTCAGTGCTGAGGGAGCAGGCACTGTCTGAGGGTCAGTGCTGAGGGAGCAGACACTGTCTGAGGGTCAGGGCTGAGGGAGCAGACACTGTCTGACGGTCAGTGCTGAGGGAGCGGGCACTGACGGAGGGTCATTGCTGAGGGAGCAGGCACTGTCTGAGGGGCAGTGCTGAGGGAGCAGGCACTGACTGAGGGTCAGTGCTGAGGGAGCAGGCACTGTCTGAGGGTCAGTGCTGAGGGAGCAGACACTGTCTGAGGGTCAGGGCTGAGGGAGCAGACACAGTCTGAGGGTCAGTGCTGAGGGAGCAGGCACTGTCTGAGGGTCAGTGCTGAGGGAGCAGGCACTGACTGAGGGTCAGGGCTGAGGGAGCAGGCACTGTCGGACGGTCAGTGCTGAGGGAGCAGGCAATGATCTAGGGTCATGGTTGAGGAAGTGGGCACTGTTGGAGGGTCAGTGCTGAGGGAGCAGGTACTGACGGAGGGTCAGTGCTGAGGGAGCAGGCACTGTCGGAAGGTCAGTGCTGAGGGAGTGGGCACTGACGGAGTGTCAGTGCTGAGGGAGCAGACACTGTCTGAGGATAAGTGCTAAGGGAGCAGGCACTGTCTGAGGGTCAGTGCTGAGAGGGCAGGCACTGACTGAGGGTCAATGCTGAGGGAGCAGGCACTGACTGAGGGTCAGTGCTGAGGGAGCAGGCACTGTCTGAGGGTCAGTGCTGAGGGAGCAGACACTGTCTGAGGGTCAGTGCTGAGGGAGCAGGCACTGTCTGAGGGTCAGTGCTGAGGGAGCAGGCACTTTCTGAGGGTCAGTGCTGAGGGAGCAGGCACTGATGGAGGGTCAGTTCTGAGGGAGCGGGCACTGTCTGAGGGTCAGTGCTGAGGGAGCAGGCACTGTCTGAGGATCAGTGCTGAGGGAGCAGGCACTTTCTGAGGGTCAGTGCTGAGGGAGCAGGCACTGACGGAGGGGCAGTGCTGAGGGAGCAGGCACTGTCTGAGGGTCAGTGCTGAGGGAGCAGGCACTGTCTGAGGGTCAGTGCTGAGGGAGCAGGCACTGTCTGAGGGTCAGTGCTGAGGGAGCAGACACTGTCTGAGGGTCAGTGCTGAGGGAGCAGGCACTGTCGGAGGGTCAGTGCTGAGGGAGCAGGCACTGTCTGAAGGTCAGTGCTGAGGGAGCAGGCACTTTCTGAGGGTCAGTGCTGAGGGAGCAGGCACTGACGGAGGGTCAGTGCTGAGGGAGCAGGCACTGATGGAGGGTCAGTTCTGAGGGAGCGGGCACTGTCTGAGGATCAGTGCTGAGGGAGCAGACACTGTCTGAGGGTCAGTGCTGAGGGAGCAGGCACTGTCGGAGTGTCAGTGCTGAGGGAGCAGGCACTGTCGGAGAGTCACTGCTGAGGGAGCAGGCACTGTCGGAGGGTCAGTGCTGAGGGAGCAAGCACTGTCGGAGGGTCAGTGCTGAGGGAGCAGGCACTGTCGGAGGGTCAGTGCTGAGGGAGCAGGCACTGTCGGAGGGTCAGTGCTGAGGGAGCAAGCACTGTCGGAGGGTCAGTGCTGAGGGAGCAGGCACTGTCGGAGGGTCAGTGTTGAGGGAGCAGGCACTGTCGGAGGGTCACTGCTGAGGGAGCAGGCACTGTCTGAGGGTCAGTGCTGAGGGAGTGGGCACTGTCTGAGGGTCACTGCTGAGGGAGCAGGCACTGTCTGAGGGTCACTGCTGAGGGAGCAGGCACTGCCTGAGGGTCACTGCTGAGGGAGCAGGCACTGTCGGAGGGTCAGTGCTGGGGTAGAACATTAATATCTTTCTGTCTATCTCTATTTCTCCCTCTCGGTCTCTCTCACCAATTCCATCTTGCTGGAATGAAGAATGAAGAATACCTTTTACACTGTGTTCCTGGATTCCTCTACTCCACGACATGTGAAAATAAAATAGAAATCTAAACCTAAGTCTCGTCTGTGTAACGTCTCGAGTTGTTTGGACTCCTTCATCCTCCGCTACTCTCTGGTTTGAACACACCATCTGTCCAATCATATTTCCCACCAGCCGCTCTCCCAGTCCTTCCATGTCCCTTTCTATGTCCCTCTCTCATTCCTCCGTCATGTCACCCAGAGTCTGTCTGCCTCATTCCTCCCCTCACTCTGTCTCATTCTTCCCTCGCCTCTCTACCTCAATCTCTTCGCTCCCCTCTCTCTCTTTGTTTGCCTCTCCCATTCTCACAGTCCCTCGCTCTCTCTCTCTCTCACACACACACACAGTCTCACACACACACACAGTATCCATCGCTCTCTCTCTGTGTCCCATCTTCCCAGTGCCCCCTCCTCTCTCTGTCTCTCTCTCTCTCTGTGTCCCATTCTCCTGGTCCCCTTTGCTCTCTCTCTCTCCCTCTGTCTCTCTCTCCCTCTGTCTCTCTCTCTCTGTCTCTCTCTCCCTGTCTCTCTCTCCCTGTCTCTCTCTGTCTCCCTCTCTCTGGCCCATCTTCCCAGTGCCCCCTCCTGTCTCTCTCTCTCTCTCTCTCTGTGTCCCATTCTCCTCGTCCCCTTTGCTCTCCCTGTCTCACTCTCTCTCTCCCATCTTCCCAGTGCCCCCTCCTCTCTCTGTCACTCTCTCTCTCTCTGTTGCTCTCCACAACATCTCCCTCACAGTGTCATCCCCACAACGTACCATCATCCATGAAGCTGGGGATACAGATATTTCCACATTTGCTCTCACAGCAGCTCTGCCAGGCATCACAGTCTTCATCTCCGCTGCAACGATCTCCGAGTTTCAGGTCACACATGGGCTCCAGGCGGTGGGGAGCAGGACAGGTATCATCACCTGGACAACACAGAGACAGTATGGATACGGTTGTACGGAAACACACAACTCCCTTGGATCTGCTCGAGTGAGACACGAGGGACTCCCACGGCTCTTCCATCACTGACAGACCAGCTCCACAGCCCCGGGATTCAGGAAGCCTCAGGTATTTAGGCAATTCCAGGTGAATCTCCGAATACCACCCGCTCACATCCCCCTATGCCGCGGACGCGCGCGCACACACACACACATAGACAAACACACACATAGACACACACACACAAAGACTCACACATGCACTCACGCAGACTTACACACACACACACACACACGCAGAGACACACACACATAGACACACACACACAAAGACTCACACATGCACTCACGCAGACTCACACACACACACATAGACACACACACAGACACACACACACACATAGACACACACAAACACACAAAGACTCACACATGCACTCACGCAGACTCACACAGACCACACACACACGCAGAGACACACACAGACACATACACACACACACACACAGAGATACACACACACACACACACACACAGACAGACACACACATAGACACACACACACAGACACAAAGACTCACACATGCACACACGCAGACTCACACATACACACACACACACACCCCACACACACACACACACCCCACACACACACCCACACTCACCCACACACACACCCACACTGATACCCAGACACACACACCCAGCTCCCTGCCCACACTGCCATGTACTGTAATCACCACACCATAGTCTCTGATCAAACAAAGACACACTGATCACTTACGGCTCATGAGGAAACGAGGTACACATCTCTTTCCACAGGTGGCATCGCAGCAGGATGACCAGGCATGGCAGTCAGTGTCATTCTGACACACGTCTCCCAACTTCATCTCACAGAATGGGTCCAAGCGGGTGGAGGCAGGGCACTGGGTCGCTGGAAGGAACAAACTGACGGTCACATCAGGACATATGGAGAGGGTCACACTCCCACAGGACAGGGACAGCATGGGGTTAGATACAGAGTAAAGGTCCCTCTACACCATACCCCTGATCAAACACTCCCAAAGACAGGGACAGCATGGGGTTAGATACAGGGTAAAGGTCTCTCTACACCAACCCCCCGATCAAACACTCCCATGGACAGGGACAGCATGGGGTTAGATACAGAGTAAAGGTCTCTCTACACCATCCCCCTGATCAAACACTCCCAGGGACAGGGACAGCATGGGGTTAGATACAGAGTAAAGGTCTCTCTACACCATCCCCCTGATCAAACACTCCCAGGGACAGGCACAGCATGGGGTAAGATACAGAGTAAAGGTCTCTCTACACCATCCCCCCGATCAAACACTCCCAGGGACAGGGACAGCATGGGGTTAGATACAGAGTAAAGGTCTCTCTACACCATCCCCCTGATCAAACACTCCCAGGGACAGGGACAGCATGGGGTTAGATACAGAGTAAAGGTCTCTCTACACCATCCCCCCGATCAAACACTCCCACAGGACAGGGGCAGCATGGGGTTAGATACAGAGTAAATCTCCCTCTACACCATCCCCCTGATCAAACACTCCCAGGGACAGGGACAGCATGGGGTTAGATACAGAGTAAAGGTCTCTCCACACCATCCTCCTGATCAAACACTGCCAGGGACAGGGACAGCATGGGGTTAGGTGCAGAGTAAAGCTCCGTCAAGACCATCCCCCGATCAAACACTTCCAGGGACAGGGACAGCATGGGATTAGATACAGAGTAAAGGTCTCTCTCCACCTTCCCCCCGATCAAACACTCCCACGGACAGGGACAGCATGGGGTTAGATACAGAGTAAAGGTCCCTCTACACCATCCCCCCGATCAAACACTCCCAGGGACAGGGACAGCATGTGGTTAGATACACAGTAAAGGTCTCTCTACACCATACCCCTGATCAAACACTCCCAGAGACAGGGACAGCATGGGGTTAGATACAGAGTAAAGGTCTCCCAACACCATCCCCCAATCAAACACTCCCAAGGACAGGGACAGCATGGGGTTAGATACAGAGTAAAGGTCTCTCTACACCATTCCCCCCGATCAAACACTCCCAGGAACAGGGACAGCATGGGGTTAGATACAGAGTAAAGGTCTCTCTACACCATCCCCCCAATCAAACACTCCCACGGACAGGGACAGCATGGGGTTCGATACAGAGTAAAGGACCCATTACACCATCCCCCCGATCAAACACTCCCACGCACAGGGACAGCATGGGGTTAGATACAGAGTAAAGCTCCCTCTGCAACTTCCCCCGATCAAACACTCCCAGGGACAGGGACAGCATGGGGTGAGATACAGAGTAAAGCTCCCTCTACACTATCTCCCCGATCAAACCGTCCCAGGGACAGGGACAGCATGGGGTGAGATACAGAGTAAAGGTCTCCCTACCCCATCCACCAGATCAAACACTCCCAGGGACAGGGACAGCATGGGGTTAGATATAGAGTAAAGGTATCCTACACCATCTCCCCATTCAAACGCTCCCACAGGACAGGGACAGCATGGCGTTAGATACAGAGTAAAGCTTCCTCCACAACATTCCCCCTCAATCAAACACTCCCACAGGACAGGAACAGCATGGGGTTAGATACAGAGTAAAGGTCTCTCTACACCATCCCCCCGATCAAACACTCCCAGGGACAGGGACAGCATGGGGTTAGATACAGGGTAAAGGTCTCTCTACACCAACCCCCCGATCAAACACTCCCATGGACAGGGACAGCATGGGGTTAGATACAGAGTAAAGGTCTCTCTACACCATCCCCCCGATCAAACACTCCCAGGGGGGTTAGATACAGAGTAAAGGTCTCTCTTCACCATCCCCCCGATCAAACACTCCCATGGACAGGGACAGCATGGGGTTAGATACAGAGTAAAGGTCTCTCTACACCATCCCCCGATCAAACACTCCCAGGGGCGTTAGATACAGAGTAAAGGTCTCTCTTCACCATCCCCCCGATCAAACACTCCCATGGACAGGGACAGCATGGGGTTAGATACAGAGTAAAGGTCTCCCTACACCAAACTCCCTGATCAAACACTCCCAGGGACAGGGACAGCATGGGGTTAGGTGCAGAGTAAAGCTCCTTCAAGACCATCCCCCCGATCAAACACTCCCAGGGACAGGGACAGCATGGGATTAGATACAGAGTAAAGGTCTCTCTCCACCATCCCCCCGATCAAACACTCCCACGGACAGGGACAGCATGTGGTTAGATACAGAGTAAAGGTCCCTCTACACCATACCCCTGATCAAACACTCCCAGAGACAGGGACAGCATGGGGTTAGATACAGAGTAAAGGTCCCTCTACACCATACCCCTGATCAAACACTCCCAGAGACAGGGACAGCATGGGGTTAGATACAGAGTAAAGGTCTCTCTATACCATCCCCCCGATCAAACACTCCCAGGAACAGGGACAGCATGGGGTTAGATACAGAGTAAAGGTCTCTGTACACCATCCCCCCGATCAAACACTCCCACGGACAGGGACAGCATGGGGTTCGATACAGAGTAAAGGTCTCCCAACACCGTCCCCCAATCAAACACTCCCAGAGACAGGGACAGCATGGGGTTAGATACAGAGTAAAGGTCTCTGTACACCATCCCCCCGATCAAACACTCTCAGGGACAGGGACAGCATGGGGTTAGATACAGGGTGCAGCTCACACCACACTGTCCCACCAACAAACCCTCCTGGCTCGATACCTGTAGCCAGTGGGATGATACACAGAGCTTAACAGAAGTGGTGCCTTACGTCTGGACAGGAACTTGAAGACACATCTATTCCCACAGGTGGTATTGCAGCAGGTTTGCCAGCCCTCGCAGTCGCTGTCCTCATTGCACTGAGTGTGGAAACTCATGGTACAGACGTGGCTCAGTCTGGAAGGTGAGGGACACCTTTGCTCGCTCCCTACAGAGACAGAGGCTCCATCTTAGCTTCAGAAACTGCTGCTGCTGCTGCTTGAACTATCATTCACTGACTTCGCCCCGAGCTCAGGGGCAGGGTGATAGGGAGAGAGAGAGAGAGAGAGAGAGAGAGGGGGAGAGAAAGAAATAGAGACAGAGTGAGGGGGAGAGAGAGAGAGAGACAGGGAGAGAGAGACAGAGAGAGACAGAGAGAGGGAGAGAGAGAGAGAGAGAGAGGGGGAAAGAAAGAAATAGAGACAGAGTGAGGGGGAGAGAGAGAGAGCGAGGGGAAGAGAGAGAGGGTGAGAGAGAAAGAGAACAGTAATAGGGAGCAGGAGAGATAGACAGAGACAGCAAGAGAGGCGGGGACAGAGGAAGACAGAGACAGACAAAAAGAGAGAAATAAACAAACATAGATATAGAGATGGAAAGAGAAAGGGAAAAAAAGAGAGACACACAAACTGACAAGAAAGACAGAGTTCGAAGAACTGATCATGTCTGCCCAATGTCGCAGAGACGTCCATTGACAGAGGGAAAGACCGAGAGCGAGGGAGAGAGCGAGAGACACACATTCACACATACGCAGAAATAGCAACACAAACACAGTGACTTTCTGTGTCTCCCGATCCCTGATGAACATGCTCTGGGGTGGAGGTTGTGGGTGGGGAGGGAGAGGGTAGGGTGGTGCTAAGTAAACTGGGTGACTTACTCCTGCTGCGGTAGGAATGGACACAGCGTTGCCCACAGCTGGTGTTGCAGCACATCTGCCATGCGTAGCAGTCATCATCGTCCTCACACAGCTCACCGTACTTCAGATTACACACAGCAGAGAGGCGAGCAGGAGAAGGACACATTCCAGATGTCCGATCTGTCACAGAGAGAGAGGGAGGGAGGGAGGGACAGGGAAAGGGAGAGAGATAGACACAGCTCAGACACAGAGGAAGGCCTCATCAAGGACATCAGGACGTAGTAGCTTTATTGGTGCAACGAGCAAGTTCGCAACAGGAGGCACTACACCCCCAACCCTCGACTGTGCCGACTACATTCCCAACACCAATCCATTCCACCGCGATTGCAGAGATACAAACTGTGTGTGGTGTCCCGAGGTGACAAGGAGACCGGGTAACAGTACACGCCAGAGTACAGTTCAACCTCGGGAGATGTGGTGCCCGGTGATCCCAGTCTGGTATGATCGAAGGATTATGGAATGTACGCAGTTACCTGAGACTGACAAACTCCTGTTCTGCCCCATGAAGGGGTGGACACAGCGTCTACCACACGGCGTCTCACAACACGACCTCCACTTGCCACAATCCTCATCATCTTCACACGAGACGCTGTGATTCATCCTGCAGACACGATCCAGGGAGGACGGCTTAGGACACTCCTTAGATTTCCCCGAGTCTGCAAATGTAATAGTTCCGGTTATAGGAGAGATCAGGAGAGGTGTTGGGGGGAATGGGTGGGAGAGGGAAGGGGCAGAGTGAGAGGGAGACAAAAAAGGTGAGGAACAGGGAGAGAAATGTGACAAAGACGGAGAGAGAGAGACAGGAACATGCAGCCGACAGACAGAAAGCGCGGGGACAGAGAGAGAGGGGCCAAGCGGGAGAAGAGATAGCGACACAGAGAGCAAGTGACAGAAGGAAAGACATGACTGAGAAAGACAGAAACACATGCAACAGACAGACAGAATGAGAGGTGACAGAGAAACAGGGCTACAGAGAGTCGGGAGAGATAGCGACACAGAGGGACTGATGGAGAGGCATGACTGAGAAAGAGAGAGTGGAATGTGACAAAGACAGAGAGAGACAGAGAGAAAGACAGAGAGACACAGAGACAGACAGACAAAGAGAGAGAGAGAGAGAGAAACAGACAGACATGCAAAAGCAGGAGATGAAATGACGTCACAGAGAGAGAGAGAGAGAGATGTGCTGCAGGAATGCACAAAGAGAGGCAAAGGGAAATATACCACAGACACAAAGTGAGATATAAAGAAGGAAAGCTCACAGAGCTGCCTCATACAGACAGGTTAAGCAGCCATGCCCTTTGGACCAGGAACTACCTCCATGAGACTTTCTGTAGAACGACAGGACACAACGTTTCTGACACCCAGCATCACAGCATCTTTGAGATCCAGCGCAATCTTGGTCGGAGTCACACACCTTCCCAAAAGTGGAGTTACACACACGGGCAAGATGGTCTGGGCGAGGGCACTGCCCGTCGTCTTCCATTGGGAGAAAAGAGAGAGACAGACCCACACGGGGTTAGACACAGAGTAAAGACCCCTCTACATTGTCCCCATTAAACACTCCCAGGACAGGGACAGCACGGGGTTAGACACAGAGTAAAGAGCCCTCTACATTGTCCCCATTAAACACTCCCAGGACAGGGACAGCACGGGGTTAGACACAGAGTAAAGAGCCCTCTACATTGTCCCCATTAAACACTCCCAGGACAGGGACAGCACGGGGTTAGACACAGAGTAAAGACCCCTCTACATTGTCTCCATTAAACACTCCCAGGACAGGGACAGCACGGGGTTAGACACAGAGTAAAGACCCCTCTACATTGTCCCCATTAAACACTCCCAGGACAGGGTCAGCACGGGGTTAGACACAGAGTAAAGACCCCTCTACATTGTCCCCATTAAACACTCCCAGGACAGGGACAGCACGGAGTGAGACACAGAGTAAAGACCCCTCTACATTGTCCCCATTAAAGACTCCCAGGAAAGGGACAGCACGGGATTAGACACAGAGCAAAGAGCCCTCTACATTGTCCCCATTAAACACTCCCAGGAAAGGGTCAGCACGGGGTTAGACACAGAGTAAAGACCCCTCTACATTGTCCCCATTAAACACTCCCAGGACAGGGACAGCACGGGGTTAGACACAGAGTAAAGACCCCTCTACATTGTCCCCATTAAACACTCCCAGGACAGGGACAGCATGGGGTTAGACACAGAGTAAAGACCCCTCTACATTGTCCCCATTAAACACTCCCAGGACAGGGACAGCACGGGGTTAGACACAGAGTAAAGAACCCTCTACATTGACCCCATTAAACACTCCCAGGACAGGGACAGCACGGGGTTAGACACAGAGTAAAGAACCCTCTACATTGACCCCATTAAACACTCCCAGGACAGGGACAGCACAGGGTTAGATACAGAGTAAAGAACCCTCTACATTGTCCCCACTAAACACTCCCAGGACAGGGACAGCACGGGGTTAGACACAGAGTAAAGACGCCTCTACATTGTCCCCATTAAACAGTCTCAGGACAGGGACAGCACGGGTATAGATATTGTGTCAAGCTCCGTCAGCATTGTCCCCATTAAACATTGTCCCCACAACAGGGACAGCATGGGGTTACATAATGAGTAATGCTCCCTCCACACTGTCGCCATCAAACATTCCCAGGACAGGGACACTACGGAGTTAGATACAGGGGACAGCTTCCTCTACACTGTCCCACATCAAAGAACCGCACTACACGGACAACATGGGATCAGATACAGAGTAAAGTTCACTCTGCACTGTCCGCACTAAACGCTCCCAGGATAGGGACAGCGCGGTGGTAGATACAGAGGACAGCTTCCTCTGCACTGTCCCACATCAAAGAACCGCAGTACATGGACAGCATGGGTCACATACAGAGTGCACCTCCCTCTGTAATGTCCCCCATCAAACACTCCCAGGACAGGGACAGCATGGGGTTAGATACAGAGTAAAGCTGTCTCTCCCTCACCCCCATCAAACACTCCCAGGACAGGGACAGCATGGGGTTAGATACAGAGTAAAGCTGTCTCTCCATCACCCCCATCAAACACTCCCAGGACAGGGACAGCGTGAGGTCAGATACAGAGTGCAGCTCCCTCTGTCCTGCCCCCATCAAACTCCCCAAGGACAGGGACAGCGTGAGGTCAGATACAGAGTGCAGCTCCCTCTGTCCTGCCCCCATCAAACACTCCCAGGACAGGGACAGCGTGAGGTCAGATACAGAGTGCAGCTCCCTCTGTCCTGCCCCCATCAAACTCCCCAAGGACAGGGACAGCACATGGTGAGATACACATTGAAACACTGCTCTGTCCTGTCCCGCAACACATCCATTCAGTAACACCAGATGGACAGTGAGTGAAGCTCAGATAAGAAGAACTCACCATTTCTGAAATGCCTGAGGACACATCTTGACCCACACGGGGTAATGCAGCACGTGCCCCATCTACCACAGTCGCTCTCATTTCGACATTCCCTGCCCAGAGTTGTGTTACACACATAGCTCAGTTGACTTGGGCTGGAGCACTCTCCGGGTCTCTCACCTGGAAACACAACATTCCGATGTAAGGCTCGATTTACACACGAGAGGGCGAGACCGACAGGGAATCCCCATCAGGGATATACTTGCTGTTTTCAGGAGTTCCATGGTCCACATTTATAATTGGATCAGCCTACAGACTGGGGCCGACCGTAGTCTGCTCCCTCCAGTCTCAGGCCACGTTTAGTCAGCTCCCTGCAGTCTCGGGACTCTCACTCTGCTCCCAGCAGTCTCGGAACTCTCTCAGTCTGCTCCCTGCAGTCTCGGGACTCTCTCAGTCTGCTCCCTGCAGTCTCGGGACTCTCTCAGTCTGCTCCCTGCAGTCTCGGGACTCTCTCACTCTGCTCCCTGCAGTCTCGGGACTCTCTCACTCTGCTCCCTGCAGTCTCGGGACTCTCACTCTGCTCCCTGCAGTCTCGGGACTCTCTCACTCTGCTCCCTGCAGTCTCGGGACTCTCTCAGTCTGCTCCCTGCAGTCTCGGGACTCTCTCAGTCAGCTCCCTGCAGTCTCGGGACTCTCTCAGTCTGCTCCCTGCAGTCTCGGGTCTCTCTCACTCTGCTCCCTGCAGTCTCGGGACTCTCTCAGTCTGCTCCCTGCAGTCTCGGGACTCTCTCAGTCTGCTCCCTGCAGTCTCGGGACTCTCTCACTCTGCTCCCTGCAGTCTCGGGACTCCCTCACTCTGCTCCCTGCAGTCTCGGGACTCTCTCACTCTGCTCCCTGCAGTCTCGGGACTCTCTCACTCTGCTCCCTGCAGTCTCGGGACTCTCTCAGTCTGCTCCCTGCAGTCTCGGGTCTCTCTCAGTCTGCTCCCTGCAGTCTCGGGACTCTCTCAGTCTGCTCCCTGCAGTCTCGGGACTCTCTCAGTCTGCTCCCTGCAGTCTCGGGACTCTCTCACTCTGCTCCCTGCAGTCTCGGGACTCTCTCAGTCTGCTCCCTGCAGTCTCGGGACTCTCTCAGTCTGCTCCCTGCAGTCTCGGGTCTCTCTCACTCTGCTCCCTGCAGTCTCGGGACTCTCTCACTCTGCTCCCTGCAGTCTTGGGTCTCTCTCACTCTGCTCCCTGCAGTCTCGGGTCTCACTCAGTCTGCTCCCTGCAGTCTCGGGACTCTCACTCTGCTCCCTGCAGTCTCGGGACTCTCTCACTCTGCTCCCTGCAGTCTCGGGACTCTCTCACTCTGCTCCCTGCAGTCTCGGGACTCTCCCAGTCTGCTTCCGCCAGTCTCGGGACTCTCTCACTCTGCTCCCTGCAGTCTCGGGACTCTCCCTGTCTGCTCCCTGCAGTCTCGGGACTCTCCCAGTCTGCTCCCTGCAGTCTCGGGACTCTCTCACTCTGCTCCCTGCAGTCTCGGGCCTTTCTCACTCTGCTCCCTGCAGTCTCGGGTCTCTCTCAGTCTGCTCCCTGCAGTCTCGGGACTCTCTCAGTCTGCTCCCTGCAGTCTCGGGACTCTCTCACTCTGCTCCCTGCAGTCTCGGGACTCTCTCACTCTGCACCCTGCAGTCTCGGGACTCTCTCAGTCTGCTCCCTGCAGTCTCGGGACTCTCTCAGTCTGCTCCCTGCAGTCTCGGGACTCTCTCACTCTGCTCCCTGCAGTCTCGGGACTCTCTCAGTCTGCTCCCTGCAGTCTCGGGACTCTCTCAGTCTGCTCCCTGCAGTCTCGGGACTCTCTCACTCTGCTCCCTGCAGTCTCGGGACTCTCACTCTGCTCCCTGCAGTCTCGGGACTCTCTCAGTCTGCTCCCTGCAGTCTCGGGACTCTCCCAGTCTGCTCCCTGCAGTCTCGGGACTCTCTCACTCTGCTCCCTGCAGTCTCGGGACTCTCTCACTCTGCACCCTGCAGTCTCGGGACTCTCTCACTCTGCTCCCTGCAGTCTCGGGTCTCTCTCACTCTGCTCCCTGCAGTCTCGGGACTCTCTCAGTCTGCTCCCTGCAGTCTCGGGACTCTCTCAGTCTGCTCCCTGCAGTCTCGGTACTCTCTCAGTCTGCTCCCTGCAGTCTCGGGACTCTCTCACTTGGCTCCCTGCAGTCTCAGGACTCTCTCACTCTGCTCCCTGCAGTCTCGGGTCTCTCTCACTCTGCTCCCTGCAGTCTCGGGTCTCTCTCACTCTGCTCCCTGCAGTCTCGGGTCTCTCTCAGTCTGCTCCCTGCAGTCTCGGGACTCTCTCACTCTGCTCCCTGCAGTCTCGGGTCTCTCTCACTCTGCTCCCTGCAGTCTCGGGACTCTCTCAGTCTGCTCCCTGCAGTCTCGGGACTCTCTCACTCTGCTCCCTGCAGTCTCGGATCTCTCTCAGTCTGCTCCCTGCAGTCTCGGGACACTCGCACTCAGCTCCCTGCAGTCTCGGGACTCTCTCAGTCTGCTCCCTGCAGTCTCGGGACTCTCTCACTCTGCTCCCTGCAGTCTCGGGTCTCTCTCACTCTGCTCCCTGCAGTCTCGGGACTCTCTCACTCTGCTCCCTGCAGTCTCGGGACTCTCTCAGTCTGCACCCTGCAGTCTCGGGTCTCTCTCACTCTGCTCCCTGCAGTCTCGGGACTCTCTCAGTCTGGTCCCTGCAGTCTCGGGACTCTCTCAGTCTGCTCCCTGCAGTCTCGGGTCTCTCTCACTCTGCTCCCTGCAGTCTCGGGACTCTCCCAGTCTGCTCCCTGCAGTCTCGGGTCTCTCTCACTCTGCTCCCTGCAGTCTCGGGACTCTCTCAGTCTGCTCCCTGCAGTCTCGGGTCTCTCTCAGTCTGGTCCCTGCAGTCTCGGGTCTCTCTCAGTCTGCTCCCTGCAGTCTCGGGACTCTCTCACTCTGCTCCCTGCAGTCTCGGGACTCTCTCAGTCTGCTCCCTGCAGTCTCGGGACTCTCTCACTCTGCTCCCTGCAGTCTCGGGTCTCTCTCACTATGGTCCCTGCAGTCTCGGGACTCTCTCAGTCTGCTCCCTGCAGTCTCGGGACTCTCTCACTCTGCTCCCTGCAGTCTCGGGTCTCTCTCAGTCTGCTCCCTGCAGTCTCGGGACTCTCTCAGACTGCTCCCTGCAGTCTCGGAACTCTCTCAGTCTGCTCCCTGCAGTCTCGGGACTCTCTCAGTCTGCTCCCTGCAGTCTCGGGTCTCTCTCACTCTGCTCCCTGCAGTCTCGGGACTGTCTGACTCTGCTCCCTGCAGTCTCGGGTCTCTCTCACTCTGCTCCCTGCAGTCTCGGGTCTCTCTCACTCTGCTCCCTGCAGTCTCGGGTCTCTCTCACTCTGCTCCCTGCAGTCTCGGGACTCTCTCAGTCTGCTCCCTGCAGTCTCGGGTCTCTCTCACTCTGCTCCCTGCAGTCTCGGGTCTCTCTCACTCTGCTCCCTGCAGTCTCGGGACTCTCTGACTCTGCTCCCTGCAGTCTCGGGTCTCTCTCAGTCTGCTCCCTGCAGTCTCGGGACTCTCTCACTCTGCTCCCTGCAGTCTCGGGTCTCTCTCACTCTGCTCCCTGCAGTCTCGGGTCTCTCTCACTCTGCTCCCTGCGGTCTCGGGACTCTCACTCTGCTCCCTGCAGTCTCGGGACTCTCTCAGTCTGCTCCCTGCAGTCTCGGGACTCTCTCACTCTGCTCCCTGCAGTCTCGGGACTCTCCCAGTCTGCTTCCGCCAGTCTCGGGACTCTCTCACTCTGCTCCCTGCAGTCTCGGGACTCTCCCTGTCTGCTCCCTGCAGTCTCGGGACTCTCCCAGTCTGCTCCCTGCAGTCTCGGGACTCTCTCACTCTGCTCCCTGCAGTCTCGGGCCTTTCTCACTCTGCTCCCTGCAGTCTCGGGTCTCTCTCAGTCTGCTCCCTGCAGTCTCGGGACTCTCTCAGTCTGCTCCCTGCAGTCTCGGGACTCTCTCACTCTGCTCCCTGCAGTCTCGGGACTCTCTCACTCTGCACCCTGCAGTCTCGGGACTCTCTCAGTCTGCTCCCTGCAGTCTCGGGACTCTCTCAGTCTGCTCCCTGCAGTCTCGGGACTCTCTCACTCTGCTCCCTGCAGTCTCGGGACTCTCTCAGTCTGCTCCCTGCAGTCTCGGGACTCTCTCAGTCTGCTCCCTGCAGTCTCGGGACTCTCTCACTCTGCTCCCTGCAGTCTCGGGACTCTCACTCTGCTCCCTGCAGTCTCGGGACTCTCTCAGTCTGCTCCCTGCAGTCTCGGGACTCTCCCAGTCTGCTCCCTGCAGTCTCGGGACTCTCTCACTCTGCTCCCTGCAGTCTCGGGACTCTCTCACTCTGCACCCTGCAGTCTCGGGACTCTCTCACTCTGCTCCCTGCAGTCTCGGGTCTCTCTCACTCTGCTCCCTGCAGTCTCGGGACTCTCTCAGTCTGCTCCCTGCAGTCTCGGGACTCTCTCAGTCTGCTCCCTGCAGTCTCGGTACTCTCTCAGTCTGCTCCCTGCAGTCTCGGGACTCTCTCACTTGGCTCCCTGCAGTCTCAGGACTCTCTCACTCTGCTCCCTGCAGTCTCGGGTCTCTCTCACTCTGCTCCCTGCAGTCTCGGGTCTCTCTCACTCTGCTCCCTGCAGTCTCGGGTCTCTCTCAGTCTGCTCCCTGCAGTCTCGGGACTCTCTCACTCTGCTCCCTGCAGTCTCGGGTCTCTCTCACTCTGCTCCCTGCAGTCTCGGGACTCTCTCAGTCTGCTCCCTGCAGTCTCGGGACTCTCTCACTCTGCTCCCTGCAGTCTCGGATCTCTCTCAGTCTGCTCCCTGCAGTCTCGGGACACTCGCACTCAGCTCCCTGCAGTCTCGGGACTCTCTCAGTCTGCTCCCTGCAGTCTCGGGACTCTCTCACTCTGCTCCCTGCAGTCTCGGGTCTCTCTCACTCTGCTCCCTGCAGTCTCGGGACTCTCTCACTCTGCTCCCTGCAGTCTCGGGACTCTCTCAGTCTGCACCCTGCAGTCTCGGGTCTCTCTCACTCTGCTCCCTGCAGTCTCGGGACTCTCTCAGTCTGGTCCCTGCAGTCTCGGGACTCTCTCAGTCTGCTCCCTGCAGTCTCGGGTCTCTCTCACTCTGCTCCCTGCAGTCTCGGGACTCTCCCAGTCTGCTCCCTGCAGTCTCGGGTCTCTCTCACTCTGCTCCCTGCAGTCTCGGGACTCTCTCAGTCTGCTCCCTGCAGTCTCGGGTCTCTCTCAGTCTGGTCCCTGCAGTCTCGGGTCTCTCTCAGTCTGCTCCCTGCAGTCTCGGGACTCTCTCACTCTGCTCCCTGCAGTCTCGGGACTCTCTCAGTCTGCTCCCTGCAGTCTCGGGACTCTCTCACTCTGCTCCCTGCAGTCTCGGGTCTCTCTCACTATGGTCCCTGCAGTCTCGGGACTCTCTCAGTCTGCTCCCTGCAGTCTCGGGACTCTCTCACTCTGCTCCCTGCAGTCTCGGGTCTCTCTCAGTCTGCTCCCTGCAGTCTCGGGACTCTCTCAGACTGCTCCCTGCAGTCTCGGAACTCTCTCAGTCTGCTCCCTGCAGTCTCGGGACTCTCTCAGTCTGCTCCCTGCAGTCTCGGGTCTCTCTCACTCTGCTCCCTGCAGTCTCGGGACTGTCTGACTCTGCTCCCTGCAGTCTCGGGTCTCTCTCACTCTGCTCCCTGCAGTCTCGGGTCTCTCTCACTCTGCTCCCTGCAGTCTCGGGTCTCTCTCACTCTGCTCCCTGCAGTCTCGGGACTCTCTCAGTCTGCTCCCTGCAGTCTCGGGTCTCTCTCACTCTGCTCCCTGCAGTCTCGGGTCTCTCTCACTCTGCTCCCTGCAGTCTCGGGACTCTCTGACTCTGCTCCCTGCAGTCTCGGGTCTCTCTCAGTCTGCTCCCTGCAGTCTCGGGACTCTCTCACTCTGCTCCCTGCAGTCTCGGGTCTCTCTCACTCTGCTCCCTGCAGTCTCGGGTCTCTCTCACTCTGCTCCCTGCGGTCTCGGGACTCTCACTCTGCTCCCTGCAGTCTCGGGACTCTCTCAGTCTGCTCCCTGCAGTCTCGGGTCTCTCTCAGTCTGCTCCCTGCAGTCTCGGGACTCTCTCAGTCTGCTCCCTGCAGTCTCGGGTCTCTCTCACTCTGCTCCCTGCAGTCTCGGGTCTCTCTCACTCTGCTCCCTGCGGTCTCGGGACTCTCACTCTGCTCCCTGCAGTCTCGGGACTCTCTCAGTCTGCTCCCTGCAGTCTCGGGTCTCTCTCAGTCTGCTCCCTGCAGTCTCGGGTCTCTCTCACTCTGCTCCCTGCAGTCTCGGGACTCTCTCACTCTGCTCCCTGCAGTCTCGGGTCTCTCTCACTCTGCTCCCTGCAGTCTCGGGTCTCTCTCAGTCTGCTCCCTGCAGTCTCGGGACTCTCTCACTCTGCTCCCTGCAGTCTCGGGTTTCTCTCACTCTGCTCCCTGCAGTCTCGGGACTCTCTCAGTCTGCTCCCTGCAGTCTCGGGTCTCTCTCACTCTGCTCCCTGCAGTCTCTGGACTCTCTCACTCTGCTCCCTGCAGTCTCGGGACTCTCTCACTCTGCTCCCTGCAGTCTCGGGACTCTCCCAGTCTGCTTCCGCCAGTCTCGGGACTCTCTCACTCTGCTCCCTGCAGTCTCGGGACTCTCCCAGTCTGCTTCCGCCAGTCTCGGGACTCTCTCACTCTGCTCCCTGCAGTCTCGGGACTCTCACTCTGCTCCCTGCAGTCTCAGGACTCTCTCAGTCTGGTCCCTGCAGTCTCGGGACTCTCTCACTCTGCTCCCTGCAGTCTCGGGTCTCTCTCACTCTGCTCCCTGCAGTCTCGGGACTCTCTCAGTCTGCTCCCTGCAGTCTCGGGACTCTCTCAGTCTGCTCCCTGCAGTCTCGGGACTCTCTCAGTCTGCTCCCTGCAGTATCGGGTCTCTCTCACTCTGCTCCCTGCAGACTCGGGTCTCTCTCACTCTGCTCCCTGCAGACTCGGGTCTCTCTCACTCTGCTCCCTGCAGTCTCGGGACTCTCTCACTCTGCTCCCTGCAGTCTCGGGTCTCTCTCAGTCTGCTCCCTGCAGTCTCGGGTCTCTCTCACTCTGCTCCCTGCAGTCTCGGGACTCTCTCACTCTGCTCCCTGCAGTCTCGGGACTCTCTCACTCTGCTCCCTGCAGTCTCGGGACTCTCTCACTCTGCTCCCTGCAGTCTCGGGACTCTCTCACTCTGCTCCCTGCAGTCTCGGGACTCTCTCAGTCTGCTCCCTGCAGTCTCGGGACTCTCTCACTCTGCTCCCTGCAGTCTCGGGACTCTCTCAGTCTGCTCCCTGCAGTCTCGGGACTCTCTCAGTCTGCTCCCTGCAGTCTCGGGTCTCTCTCACTCTGCTCCCTGCAGTCTCGGGACTCTCAGTCTGCTCCCTGCAGTCTCGGGACTCTCTCACTCTGCTCCCTGCAGTCTCGGGTCTCTCTCACTCTGCTCCCTGCAGTCTCGGGTCTCTCTCACTCTGCTCCCTGCAGTCTCGGGACTCTCTCACTCTGCTCCCTGCAGTCTCGGGTCTCCCTCTCTCTGCTCCCCGCAGTCTCGGGACTCCCTCTCTCTGCACCCTGCAGTCTCTGTTCTGCTGAACAATCTTGCCCCAGACCATTCCCCTGCTAACACTCTGTCAGACCGTAATCCTTACCGTGCCTGAATGAGGAGACACATTTCTTGCCACATCCAATCTCACAGCACTGTTCATAGGAAGGACAATCATCATCATCCTCACAGGATCGAGTCCAGTTTTTCTTGCAGAGAAAAGACACACGGGAATGTTCTGGGCATTTCTTTCGCAAAACTGAAGGAGAGAATGAGCTTTCACTTGGTCAATTTGTTCACATACAGTGTAATGTTTCCACTGTCCTCTATCAAACACTCTCGCGACACGGACAGAGTGGTATTAGATACAGAGTAATGCTTCCTCTACAGCGTCGACTATCAGGATAGAGACACCATGCTCATAGGTACAGTGTAAAGCTCCCTCGACACTGCTCACATTGGTCCTGTTCAGCACACTCGGGATTATCAAACAAACCTGTGGGAAGCAATGCAGTGATGGATACTCACATTTACTGATGAATGTTGGGACACATTTCCCACCGCAGCCCTTGGCCAGGCAGCACCTCTGCCACACGTCGCACTGCGTGTCGTTCTTGCAGTCTTTTCCCAGGGTCGTGTTGCACAACATCGTCAGCCTCCTTGCAATGGGACAGGTTCCGTTCTCTGTGAAGACAAACACAGGGAGATGGGGGATAGAATCAGACAACAAGTCACTTGTGACTGCAGGAATTAACAGATAAACCCCCCAGTCTCCCATCTCACTGACAGAAGGGAGCCCAGTGCCTTGTGAAGGAAGCTGGGAATTGGTGAGAGGGTGGGACAACTCAGCCTTCACAACGCTACTCCATGATCTGACGCAGTATACCAGACAGCTCACACACAATTCCTCTCTCCTGGCCTACAGTGGGAACAGAGAACGGGCTGAGGAGAGACAGACGACTTAACTGTGACGTACCAGAGGCATCAGACAGACCACAACATTCAAACAGCGTGCACTCATATTCCCGGAGAGTAGGACACTGTGTGTTTCACACCACAATCCCTCCCTAACCCAGGGATAGGGACTGGGAACAGGATCCCTGTCTGTTTCACACCACAATCACTCCCAAACCCAGGGATAGGGACTGGGAACAGGATCCCTGTCTGTTTCACACCACAATCCCACCCTAACCCAGGGACAGGGTTTGGGAACAGGATCCCTGTCTGTTTCACACCACAATCCCTCCCTAACCCAGGGACAGGGATTGGGAACAGGATCCCTGTCTGTTTCACACCACAATCCCTCCCTAACCCAGGGACAGGGATTGGGAACGGGATCCCAGTCAGTTTAACACCACAATCCCTCCCTAACCCAGGGACAGGGATTAGTAACAGGATCCCTGTCTGTTTCACACCGCAATCCCTCCCTAACCCAGGGACAGGGATTGGGAATAGGATCCCTGTCTGTTTCACACCGCAATCCCTCCCTAACCCAGGGACAGGGACTGGGAACAGGATCCCTGTCTGTTTCACACGACAATCCCTCCCTAACCCAGGGACAGGGATTGGGAATAGGATCCCTGTCTGTTTCACACCACAATCCCTCCCTAACACAGGGACAGGGATTGGGAACAGGATCCCTGTCTGTTTCACACCGCAATCCCTCCCTATCCCAGGGACAGGGACTGGGAACAGGATCCCTGTCTGTTTCACACCACAATCCCTCCCTAACCCAGGGACAGGGATTGGGAACAGGATCCCTGTCTGTTTCACACCCCAATCCCTCCCTAACCCAGGGATAGGGACTGGGAACAGGATCCCTGTCTGTTTCACACCACAATCCCTCCCTATCCCAGGGACAGGGATTGGGAACAGGATCCCGGTCTGGTTCACACCACAATCCCTCCCAAACCCAGGGATACGGACTGGGAACAGGATCCCTGTCTGTTTCACACCACAATCCCTCCCAAACCCAGGGACAGGGACTGGCAACAGGATCCCGGTCTGTTTCACACCACAATCCCTCCCAAACCCAGGGACAGGGATTGGGAATAGGATCCCTGTCTGTTTCACACCACAATCCCTCCCTAATCCAGGGACAGGGACTGGGAACAGGATCCCTGTCTGTTTCACACCGCAATCCCTCCCTAATCCAGGGATAGGGACTGGGAACAGGATCCCTGTCTGTTTCACACCACAATCCCTCCCTAACCCAGGGATAGGGACGGGGAACAGGATCCCTGTCTGTTTCACACCGCAATCCCTCCCTAACCCAGGGATAGGGACGGGGAACAGGATCCCTGTCTGTTTCACACCGCAATCCCTCCCTAATCCAGGGATAGGGACTGGGAACAGGATCCCTGTCTGTTTCACACCGCAATCCCTCCCTAACCCAGGGACAGGGATTGGGAACAGGATCCCTGTCTGTTTCACACCGCAATCCCTCCCTAACCCAGGGACAGGGATTGGGAATAGGATCCCTGTCTGTTTCACACCACAATCCCTCCCTAACCCAGGGACAGGGATTGGGAATAGGATCCCTGTCTGTTTCACACCACAATCCCTCCCTAACCCAGGGACAGGGATTGGGAATAGGATCCCTGTCTGCTTCACACCACAATCCCTCCCTAACCCAGGGACAGGGATTGGGAATAGGATCCCTGTCTGCTTCACACCACAATCCCTCCCTAACCCAGGGACTGGGAACAGGATCCCTGTCTGTTTCACACCGCAATCCCTCCCTAACCCAGGGACAGGGACTGGGAACAGGATCCCTGTCTGTTTCACACCGCAATCCCTCCCTAACCCAGGGACAGGGATTGGTAACAGGATCCCTGTCTGTTTCACACCCCAATCCCTCCCTAACCCAGGGATAGGGACTGGGAACAGGATCCCTGTCTGTTTCACACCACAATCCCTCCCTAACCCAGGGACAGGGACTGGGAACAGGATCCCTGTCTGTTTCACACCGCAATCCCTCCCTAACCCAGGGACAGGGATTGGGAACAGGATCCCTGTCTGTTTCACACCGCAATCCCTCCCTAATCCAGGGATAGGGACTGGGAACAGGATCCCTGTCTGTTTCACACCACAATCCCTCCCTAACCCAGGGACAGGGATTGGGAACAGGATCCCTGTCTGTTTCACACCACAATCCCTCCATAATCCAGGGATAGGGACTGGGAACAGGATCCCTGTCTGTTTCACACCACAATCCCTCCCTAACACAGGGACAGGGATTGGGAATAGGATCCCTGTCTGTTTCACACCACAATCCCTCCCTAACCCAGGGACAGGGACTGGGAACAGGATCTCTGTCTGATTCACACCACAATCCCTCCCTAACCCAGGGACAGGGACTGGGAACAGAATCCCTGTCTGTTTCACACCACAATCCCTCCCTAACCCAGGGATTGGGAATAGGATCCATCTGTTTCACACCACACTCCCTCCCTAACCCAGGGACTGGGATCAGGATCCCTGTCTGTTTCACACCGCAATCCCTCCCTAACCCAGGGATTGGGAAGAGGATCCATCTGTTTCACACCACACTCCCTCCCTAACCCAGGGACTGGGATCAGGATCCCTGTCTGTTTCACACCGCAATCACTCCCTAACCCAGGGACAGGGATTGGGAACAGGATCCCTGTCTGTTTCACACCGCAATCCCTCCCTAACCCAGGGACAGGGATTGGGAACAGGATCCCTGTCTGTTTCACACCGCAATCCCTCCCTAACCCAGGGACAGGGACTGGGAACAGGATCCCTGTCTGTTTCACACCGCAATCCCTCCCTAACCCAGGGACAGGGACTGGGAACAGGATCCCTGTCTGTTTCACACCGCAATCCCTCCCTAACCCAGGGACAGGGACTGGGAACAGGATCCCTGTCTGTTTCACACCGCAATCCCTCCCTAACCCAGGGACAGGGATTGGGAACAGGATCCATGTCTGTTTCACACCACAATCCCTCCCTAACCCAGGGACAGGGATTGGGAATAGGATCCCTGTCTGTTTCACACCGCAATCCCTCCCTAACCCAGGGACAGGGATTGGGAATAGGATCACTGTCTGTTTCACACCACAATCCATCCATCACCCCGGTACAGGGATTAGAAGCGGGGTCCTGTTCTGCCGAGCCCCAATCCCTCGCTAACCTAGGAAGAGGGATCAGAGCCGGGATTCCAGGATGGCCTTGGGGAATCTGTATTCCCTGGATACTGTCTGTGTCCGGCACATTGGATGTGTTTCCCTCTCTCACACACACTCTCTCTCTCTCTCTCTTTCTCACCTCCTGTGAAACACTTTGGAATACATTTCTTCCCACAGCCAGCATCACAACATGAGTGGTATCCATCACAGTCCCCGTTGTCATTACAGGAACGCCCAGTGCTGATCTGACAGAACATGGAGAGGGTGTCCTCCTCTGGGCACTGCTCAGCAGGCTCTGTAAATGGGAAGGTAGGACAGACACAGTTACAGAGTCCCACACAGGGCCCTTCACATACTCCTTCACACCTTCCCCATCTGTTCCCCACCCTCCCCCCATTCCCAAACCAGGGAATGCTCATTCTACTGCCCGCCCTCTGCAATAACCCTCTCACTTACTGTTGCGTCCCACTTTCTGACAGCATCACTTTCCCCTTTCCATGGTGATAAACTCCTGAAAACCTTTTATCTCTCGGGTTTTCACATCCCTTTATTCCCTATCAGTTTCTCAATCTGTCAAGGTGCATCCTCAACATCGCTCCTGTACCTGCCTCCACCACCCCCCTGACAGCATATTCCACATACTGACCACCCTCTGTGTTAAACAAACCTGCCTCCCACTGTCTCCCCTTCTACCCCAAATCTGTGCTCCTCTAGTAATTGACATTTCTGTCCTGGGAAAGTAAAACTGACCAGGCGATACATTCTGGTTGTAAGTGAGGAACCTTCTATCAGGTCGGCTCTCATCCTTTCCGTGTTCACGTGAAAACAAACCAGGCTTATTCGATCTCCCAAAACGCATCACCTCACATTTGCTCAGATTAAACTCCATCTCTTCACCCAATCCTCCGGTCTATCTCCATCCTGCTCTGTCCTCGGGCAATCCTCCTCCATATCCACAGCTCCCCCTAACCTGTGTGACGATCACGAACATATTCATCGGGCCACCTTCATTCTCCTCCTATATATCTGATAAATGGCAAGGTGGTCACAGCACAAATCCCTGTGGGACACCACCGATCTCGGTTCTCCAGTCCCTTTCACTGCTACTCTCTGTGCTTCTGTCACTAAGCCAGTTGTGGATCCATCTTACCAGCTCACTGTGGATCCCGTGTATATTCACCTTCTGTTCTGGCCGACCATGAGAGACCTTGTCAAAGGCCTTGTTACAATTCCTATCGACAACACCCACTGGCCTACCCTCACCAATCACCTTTCTCACTGTCTCAAAAATATAGGCTCAGTCAAGCTTGTGAGACACAGCCGTACCTGTACAAAGCTACCTTTCCTGTTGCTAACAAGGCTATGTTTATCCCGGAATGCTGGAGCAGGACTTACAGCCCGGTGTCCACACCACAGCGGATCTACCCTGACAAAGCCCTGCCCTCCCATGCGAAGGAGACCCCGTCACTGAATGTGGGGGGATTACTGGTCCTCTGACCTGCTGGGGTAGCGTAGGTTGGGGGTGAGAGGGGCTTACTTCTCGCAAACCACTGTGACACACATCGAGGTCCACACTCCGTGTTACAGCACGAGGCCCAGTGACCACAGGAATCGTCTCCATCGCAGGGAGCAGTGAAGTTCATCCGACAGACATAATGCAGTCTGGTCGTGTCCGGACATGTGGATCCTTGGCCTTTAGGAGACACTGAGAGAGAGAGAGAGAGAGAACAGCTTTCACCACAACTGCTGATCCAACACAGACCCTTCCCTGGGAAACATCTCTCACAGACAGCAGTGAAACTGGAGCTAGAGGGGGTGGCAGAGATAGGGAGAGGTGCAGGGACTGGAGGGGGTTACAGAGATACGGAGGGGGTGGAGGGGGGTTACAGAGATAGGGAGGGGGTGTAGGGGGGTTACAGTGATAGGGAGGGGGTGTAGGGGGTTACAGAGATAGGGAGGGGGTGTAGGGGGTTACAGTGATAGGGAGGGGGTGTAGGGGGGTTACAGAGATAGGGAGGGGGTGTAGGGGGTTACAGTGATAGGGAGGGGGTGTAGGGGGTTACAGAGGCAGGGAGGGGGTGTAGGGGGTTACAGTGATAGGGAGGGGGTGTAGGGGGGTTACAGAGATAGGGAGGGGGTGTAGGGGGTTACAGTGATAGGGAGGGGGTGTAGGGGGTTACAGAGATAGGGAGGGGGTGTAGGGGGTTACAGAGATACGGAGGGGGTGTAGGGGGTTACAGTGATAGGGAGGGGGTGTAGGGGGTTACAGAGATAGGGAGGGGGTGTAGGGGGTTACAGAGATAGGGAGGGGGTGTAGGGGGGTTACAGAGATAGGGAGGGGGTGTAGGGGGTTACAGAGATAGGGAGGGGGTGTAGGGGGTTACAGAGATAGGGAGGGGGTGTAGGGGGGTTACAGAGACAGGGAGGGGATGTAGGGGGGTTACAGAGACAGGGAGGGTGTGTAGGGGGGTTACAGAGACAGGGAGGGGGTGTAGGGGGTTACAGAGATAGGGAGGGGGTGTAGGGGGGGTTACAGAGATAGGGAGGGGATGTTGGGGGTTACATAGAAAGGGAGGGGGTGTAATGGCTGGGGGGGGGTTACAGAGATAGGGAGGGGGTGAAGGGGGGTGACAGAGATAGGGAGGGTGTGTAGGGGGGTTACAGAGATAGGGAGGGGGTGTAGGGGGTTACAGAGATAGGGAGGGGATGTTGGGGGTTACATAGATAGGGAGGGGGTGTAGGGGCTGGAGGGGGTTACAGAGATAGGGAGGGGTGTAGGGGGGTTACATAGATAGGGAGGGGGTGTAGGGGGTTACAGAGACAGGGAGGGTGTGTAGGGTGTTACAGAGATAGGGAGGGGGTATAGGAGGGTTACGGAGATAGGGAGGGGGTGTAGGGGGTTATAGGGATAGGGAGGGAGTGTAGGGGGTTACAGAGGTAGGGAGGGGGTGTAGGGGGTTACAGGGATAGGGAGGGGGTATAGGGGGGTTACGGAGATAGGGAGGGTGTGTAGGGGGTTAAAGAGATAGGGAGAGGGTGTAGGGGGGGTTACAGAGATAGGGAGGGGGTCTGGGGGTTACAGAGACAGGGAGGGGGTGTAGGGGGTTATAAAGACAGGGAGGGGTGTGGAGGGTTACAAAGATAGGGAGGGGGTGTGGGGGTTACAGAGGTAGGGAGGGAGTGTAGCGCGTTATAGGGATAGGGAGGGGGTGTAGGGGGTTATAGGGATAGGGAGGGTGTATAGGGGGGTTACAGAGATAGGGAGGGGGTGTAGGGGGTTATGGAGACAGGGAGGGGGTGTAGGGGGTTATAGGGATAGGGAGGGGGTGTAGGGGGTTACAGAGGTAGGGAGGGGGTGTAGGGGGTCACAGAGGTAGGGAGGGGGTGTAGGGTGTTACAGGGATAGGGAGGGTGTATAGGGGGGTTACGGAGATAGGGAGGGGGTGTAGGGGGTTATGGAGACAGGGAGGGGGTGTAGGGGTTGGAGGGTGTTTCAGAGATGGAGAGAGGTTTAGGGCCTGGAGGGGGTAACAGGAGTAGGTGGGGTGTAACGGCGGTTACAGATTTGATTGGATTTGAAGACAATAATGCCGTGTGTACAGCAGGAGGCAGTATTGCACAGCGTGCCATTGGCTGTTCCCAATCCCACATGGTGGTGTGTGAACCACACTCAGTGTGTGACACTCAGGGTTGAATGGGGGAACAGAGATCGGAGAGACAGCAGTGTTTCACGATGAGCTGAACACCATGGAAGATGGTAATGGTGAGGTTAGTCAGGAGAGGAATGTGAGAATTGAGTCTGAGACAGACAGCTCTCTCCCACCCAGATACAGTGACGTATCCCCTCTGAGGGGATCTCTCCTCCTTACCTCCAGGCTTGAAACTCATGATACATCTCCTCCCACATCCAGACTCACAACACTTTTGCCAGATATCACAGTCGTCATCAGTGGAACATTGAGAGCCCAGTTTCATCTGACAAATGGGCAGGAGACGAGATTCTGCTGGACATTCAAAGGCCTCCTCTGTGGGGAAAGCATGACTCTGAGCTCAAACTAAACTGCTGCTGGACAGGGTTAACAGTTCACAACATCAAGGACGAGGAACACAAGGAGACCATTCAGATCATCTGGACTACCCCAATCGCTCAACAAGATCATTGCTGATCCACCACATGGACTGTACTTTCTTGTCATCTCCCTGCACACCCACATTCTGTTTACATCTCGCGCTCACACAAACCACTTTGCTCTCCCCAACACACAGGGAAGACTCTCCAATCAATCACAACTAAAGGCACACTCTCAACTCTCCTCTCACACGCACAGGGACCACTCTCCTCTCACACACACACAGGGACCACTCTCCTCTCTCACACACACAGGGACCACTCTCCTCACACACACACACACAGGGACCACTCTCCTCTCACACACACACAGGGACCAGTCTCCTCTCACACACACAGGGACCACTCTCCTCTCACACACACACAGGGACCAATCTCCTCTCACACACACAGGGACCACTCTCCTCTCACACACACAGGGACCACTCTCCTCTCGCACACACAGGGACCACTCTCCTCTCACACACACAGGGACCACTCTCCTCTCACACACACACAGGGACCACTCTCCTCTAACACACACACAGGGACCACTCTCCTCTCACACACACAGGGACCAATCTCCTCTCACACACACAGGGACCACTCTCCTCTCACACACACAGGGACCACTCTCCTCTCACACACACAGGGACCACTCTCCTCTCACACACACAGGGACCACTCTCCTCTCACACACACACAGGGACCAGTCTCCTCTCTCACACACACACAGGGACCACCTTCCTCTCACACACACACAGGGACCACTCTCCTCTCACACACACACAGGGACCACTCTCCTCTCACACACACAGGGACCACTCTCCTCTCACACACACACACAGGGACCACCTTCCTCTCACACACACACACAGGGACCACTCTAATCTCTCACACACACAGGGACCACTCTCCTCTCACACACACACAGGGACCACTCTCCTCTCTCACACACACACAGGGACCACTCCCCTCTCACACACACAGGGACCACTCTCCTCTCACACACACAGGGACCACTCTCCTCTCTCACACACACACAGGGACCACTCTCCTCTCTCACACACACAGGGACCACCCTCCTCTCACACACACACACAGGGACCACCTTCCTCTCACACACACACAGGGACCACTCTCCTCTCACACACACACACAGGGACCACTCTCCTCTCACACACACACACAGGGACCACTCTCCTCTCACACACACACACAGGGACCACTCTCCTCTCACACACACACAGGGACCACTCTCCTCTCACACACACAGGGACCACTCACCTCTCTCACACACAGGGATCACTCTCCTCTCTCACACACACACAGGGACCACTCGCCTCTCACACACACACAGGGACCACTCTCCTCTCACACACACACAGGGACCACTCTCCTCTCACACACACACACACAGAGACCACTCTCCTCTCACACACACACAGGGACCACTCTCCTCTCACACACACACACATGGACCACTCTCCTCTCACATACACACACAGAGACCACTCTCCTCTCACACACACACAGGGACCACTCTCCTCACACACACACACACAGGGACCACTCTCCTCTCACACACAGGGACCACTCTCCTCTCACACACACACACAGGGACCACTCTCCTCTCACACACACACACAGGGACCACCCTCCTCTCACACACACACACAGGGACCACCCTCCTCTCACACACACACACAGGGACCACTCTCCTCTCACACACACAGGGACCACTCTCCTCTCACACACACACACAGGGACCACTCTCCTCTCTCACACACACAGGGACCACTCTCCTCTCACACACACAGGGACCACTCTCCTCTCACACACACACACAGGGACCACTCTCCTCTCTCTCACACACAGGGACCACTCTCCTCTCACACACACAGGGACCACTCTCCTCTCTCACACACACAGGGACCACTCTCCTCTCACACACACACAGGGACCACTCTCCTCTCACACACACACAGGGATACTCTCCTCTCACACACACAGGGACCACTCTCCTCTCACACACACACACACAGGGACCACTCTCCTCTCACACACACACACATGGACCACTCTCCTCTCACATACACACACAGAGACCACTCTCCTCTCACACACACACAGGGACCACTCTCCTCTCTCACACACAGGGACCACTCTCCTCTCACACACACACACAGGGACCACCCTCCTCTCACACACACACACAGGGAACACTCCCTCTCTCACACACACAGGGACCACTCTCCTCTCACACACACAGGGACCACTCTCCTCTCACACACACACAGGGACCACTCTCCTCTCTCTCACACACACAGGGACCACTCTCCTCTCACACACACACACAGGGACCACTCTCCTCTCACACACACACACAGGGACCACTCTCCTCTCACACACACACAGGGACCACTCTCCTCTCACACACACAGGGACCACTCACCTCTCACACACACACAGGGACCACTCCCCTCTCACACACACAGGGACCACTCTCCTCTCACACACACACACAGGGACCACTCTCCTCTCACACACACACACAGGGACCACTCTCCTCTCACACACACACAGGGACCACTCTCCTCTCACACACACACAGGGACCACTCTCCTCTCACACACACAGGGACCACTCTCCTCTCACACACACAGGGACCACTCTCCTCTCACACACACACAGGGACCACTCTCCTCTCACACACACAGGGACCACTCTCCTCTAACACACACAGGGACCACTCTCCTCTCACACACACAGGGACCACTCTCCTCTCACACACACACACAGGGACCACTCTCCTCTCACACACACACAGGGACCACTCTCCTCTCACACACACACAGGGACCACTCTCCTCTCACACACACAGGGACCACTCTCCTCTCACACACACACACAGGGACCACTCTCCTCTCACACACACAGGGACCACTCTCCTCTCACACACACAGGGACCACTCTCCTCTCACACACACAGGGACCACTCTCCTCTCACACACACACACAGGGACCACTCCCCTCTCACACACACACACAGGGACCACTCTCCTCTCTCACACACACAAGGACCACTCTCCTCTCACACTTACAGGGACGACTCTCCTCTCACACACACAGGGACCACTCTCCTCTCACACACACACACTGGGACCTCTCTCCTCTCACACACACACACAGGGACCACTCTCCTCTCACACACACACAGGGACCACTCTCCTCTCTCTCACACACACAGGGACCACTCTCCTCTCTCACACACACACAGGGACCACTCTCCTCTCACACACACAGGGACCACTCTCCTCACACACACACACACAGGGACCACTCTCCTCTCACACACACACAGGGATCACTCTCCTCTCACACACACAGGGACCACTCACCTCTCACACACACACAGGGACCACTCTCCTCTCACACACACACACAGGGACCACTCTCCTCTCACACACACACACAGGGACCACTCTCCTCTCACACACACACACAGGGACCACTCTCCTCTCACACACACACAGGGACCACTCTCCTCTCACACACACAGGGACCACTCTCCTCTCACACACACACAGGGACCACTCTCCTCGCACACACACACAGGGACCACTCTCCTCTCACACACACAGGGACCACTCTCCTCTCACACACACAGGGACCACTCTCCTCTCACACACACAGGGACCACTCTCCTCTCACACACACACAGGGACCACTCTCCTCTCACACACACACAGGGACCACTCTCCTCTCACACACACAGGGACCACTCTCCTCTCACACACACACAGGGACCACTCTCCTCTCACACACACACAGGGACCACTCTCCTCTCACACACACACAGGGACCACTCTCCTCTCACACACACACACAGGGACCACTCTCCTCTCACACACACAGGGACCACTCTCCTCTCACACACACAGGGACCACTCTCCTCTCACACACACAGGGACCACTCTCCTCTCACACACACACACAGGGACCACTCTCCTCTCTCACACACACAAGGACCACTCTCCTCTCACACTTACAGGGACCACTCTCCTCTCACACACACAGGGACCACTCTCCTCTCACACACACACACAGGGACCACTCTCCTCTCACACACACACACAGGGACCACTCTCCTCTCACACAAACACACACAGGGACCACTCTCCTCTCACACACACACAGGGACCACTCTCCTCTCTCACACACAGGGACCACTCTCCTCTCACACAAACACACACAGGGACCACTCTCCTCTCACACACACACAGGGACCACTCTCCTCTCTCTCACACACACAGGGACCACTCTCCTCTCACACACACACACAGGGACCACTCTCCTCTCACACAGACAGGGACCACTCTCCTCTCTCACACACACACAGGGACCACTCTCCTCTCACACACACAGGGACCACTCTCCTCTCACACACACAGGGACCACTCTCCTCTCACACACACAGGGACCACTCTCCTCTCACACACACACACAGGGACCACTCTCCTCTCTCTCACACACACAGGGACCACTCTCCTCTCACACACACACACAGGGACCACCCTCCTCTCACACACACAGGGATCTCTCTCCTCTCACACACACAGGGACCACTCTCCTCTCACATACACAGACAGGGAACACTCCCTCTCTCACACACAGGGACAACTCTCCTCTCAGACACACAGGTACCACTCTCCTCTCACACACACACAGGGACCACTCTCCTCTCACACACACACAGGGACCACTCTCCTCTCACACACACAGGGACCACTCTCCTCTCACACACACAGGGACAACTCTCCTCTCACACACACAGGGACCACTCTCCTCTCACACACAGGGACCACTCTCCTCTCTCACACACAGGGACCACTCTCCTCTCACACACACACACAGGGACCACCCTCCTCTCACACACACAGACAGGGAACACTCCCTCTCTCACACACACAGGGACCACTCTCCTCTCACACACACAGGGACCACTCTCCTCTCACACACACACAGGGACCACTCTCCTCTCACACACACAGGGATCACTGACCTCTCTCACACACACACACACAGGGACCACTCTCCTCTCTCACACACACACAGGGACCACTCTCCTCTCACACACACAGGGACCACTCTCCTCACACACACACACAGGGACCACTCTCCTTTCACACACACAGGGACCACTCTCCTCACACACACACACACAGGGACCACTCTCCTCTCACACACACACACAGGGACCACTCTCCTCTCACACACACACAGGGACCACTCTCCTCTCACACACACAGGGACCACTCACCTCTCACACACACACAGGGACCACTCTCCTCACACACACACACACAGGGACCACTCTCCTCTCACACACACACACAGGGACCACTCTCCTCTCACACACACACACAGGGACCACTCTCCTCTCACACACACACAGGGACCACTCCCCTCTCACACACACAGGGACCACTCTCCTCTCACACACACACACAGGGACCACTCTCCTCTCACACACACACAGGGACCACTCTCCTCTCACACACACACAGGGACCACTCTCCTCTCACACACACACAGGGACCACTCTCCTCTCACACACACACAGGGACCACTCTCCTCTCACACACACAGGGACCACTCTCCTCTCACACACACAGGGACCACTCTCCTCTCACACACACACAGGGACCACTCTCCTCTCACACACACAGGGACCACTCTCCTCTAACACACACAGGGACCACTCTCCTCTCACACACACAGGGACCACTCTCCTCTCACACACACAGGGACCACTCTCCTCTCACACACACACACAGGGACCACTCTCCTCTCACACACACACAGGGACCACTCTCCTCTCACACACACACAGGGACCACTCTCCTCTCACACACACACAGTGACCACTCTCCTCTCACACACACAGGGACCACTCTCCTCTCACACACACACACAGGGACCACTCTCCTCTCACACACACAGGGACCACTCTCCTCTCACACACACAGGGACCACTCTCCTCTCACACACACAGGGACCACTCTCCTCTCACACACACACACAGGGACCACTCTCCTCTCACACACACACAGGGACCACTCTCCTCTCACACACACACACAGGGACCACTCTCCTCTCACACACACACAGGGACCACTCTCCTCTCACACACACACAGGGACCAGTCTCCTCTCACACACACAGGGACCACTCTCCTCTCACACACACACACAGGGACCACTCTCCTCTCACACACACACACAGGGACCACTCTCCTCTCTCACACACACAAGGACCACTCTCCTCTCACACTTACAGGGACGACTCTCCTCTCACACACACAGGGACCACTCTCCTCTCACACACACACACAGGGACCACTCTCCTCTCACACACACACACAGGGACCACTCTCCTCTCACACAAACACACACAGGGACCACTCTCCTCTCACACACACACAGGGACCACTCTCCTCTCACACACACACAGGGACCACTCTCCTCTCACACAAACACACACAGGGACCACCCTCCTCTCTCACACACACAGGGACCACTCTCCTCTCTCACACACACACAGGGACCACTCTTCTCTCACACACACAGGGACCACTCTCCTCTCACACACACAGGGACCACTCTCCTCTCACACACACAGGGACCACTCTCCTCTCACACACACACAGGGACCACTCTCCTCTCACACACACATACAGGGACCACTCTCCTCTCACACACACACAGGGACCACTCTCCTCTCTCTCACACACACAGGGACCACTCTCCTCTCACACACACACACAGGGACCACCCTCCTGTCACACACACAGGGACCACTCTCCTCTCACATACACAGACAGGGAACACTCCCTCTCTCACACACACAGGGACCACTCTCCTCTCACACACACACACAGGGACCACTCTCCTCTCACACACACACAGGGACCACTCTCCTCTCACACACACACACAGGGACCACTCTCCTCTCTCACACACACAGGGACCACTCTCCTCTCACACACACACACAGGGACCACTCTCCTCTCTCACACACACACAGGGACCACTCTCCTCTCACACACACAGGGACAACTCTCCTCTCACACACACAGGGACCACTCTCCTCTCACACACACACAGGGACCACTCTCCTCTCACACACACACAGGGACCACTCTCCTCTCTCACACACACAGGGACCACTCTCCTCTCACACACACACAGGGACCACTCTCCTCTCACACACACACAGGGACCACTCTCCTCTCACACACACACAGGGACCACTCTCCTCTCTCACACACACAGGGACCACTCTCCTCTCACACACACAGGGACCACTCTCCTCTCACACACAGGGACCACTCTCCTCTCACACACACAGGGACCACTCTCCTCTCACACACACAGGGACCACTCTCCTCTCACACACACACAGGGACCACTCTCCTCTCACACACACAGGGACCACTCTCCTCTCACACACACACACAGGGACCACCCTCCTCTCACACACACAGGGACAACTCTCCTCTCACAAACACAGGGACCGCTCTCCACTCACACACACACAGGGACCACTCTCCTCTCACACACACACACAGGGACCACTCTCCTCTCTCACACACACAGGGACCACTCTCCTCTCACACACACAGGGACCACTCTCCTCTCACACACACACACACACAGGGACCACTCTCCTCTCACACACACAGGGACCACTCTCCTCACACACACACACAGGGACCACTCTCCTCTCACACACACAGGGTCCACTCTCCTCTCACACACACAGGGACCACTCTCCTCTCTCACACACACACACAGGGACCACTCTCCTCTCACACACACAGGGACCACTCTCCTCTCACACACACACAGGGACCACTCTCCTCTCACACACACAGGGACCACTCTCCTCTCACACACACACACACAGGGACCACTCTCCTCTCACACACACACACAGGGACCACTCTCCTCTCACACACACAGGGACCACTCTCCTCTCACACACACACAGGGACCACTCTCCTCTCTCACACACACACAGGGACAACTCTCCTCTCACACACACACACAGGGACCACTCTCCTCTCACACACACACAGGGACCACTCTCCTCTCACACACACACAGGGACCACTCTCCTCTCACACACAGGGACCACTCTCCTCTCACACACACACAGGGACCACTCTCCTCTCACACACACAGGGACCACTCTCCTCTCACACAAACACAGGGACCACTCTCCTCTCACACACACACACACAGGGACCACTCTCCTCTCACACACACACACAGGGACCACTCTCCTCTCACACACACACAGGGACCACTCTCCTCTCACACACACACACACAGGGACCACTCTCCTCTCACACACACACACACAGGGACCACTCTCCTCTCACACACACACACACAGGGACCACTCTCCTCTCACACACACACACAGGGATCTCTCTCCTCTCACACACACAGGGACCACTCTCCTCTCACACACACACACAGGGACCACTCTCCTCTCACACACACAGGGACCACTCTCCTCTCACACACACACACAGGGACCACTCTCCTCTCACACACACAGGGACAACTCTCCTCTCACACACACAGGGACCACTCTCCTCTCACACACACACAGGGACCACTCTCCTCTCACACACACACACAGGGACCACTCTCCTCTCACACACACAGGGACCACTCTCCTCTCACACACACACAGGGACCACTCTCCTCTCACACACACACAGGGACCACTCTCCTCTCTCACACACACAGGGACCACTCTCCTCTCTCACACACACAGGGACCACTCTCCTCTCACACACACACACAGGGATCACTCTCCTCTCACACACAGGGACCACTCTCCTCTCACACACACACAGGGACCACTCTCCTCTCTCACACACAGGGACCACACTCCACTCCCACACACACCGGGAGCTAACCCCTCTCCTTCACTCACGGGCATCTCTCTCTTCCCTCACAGAACTGCACCTCTCTCGTACACTCTCCTCTTTGAGAGATGAGTTCTCCCTCTCTTACCTCGCCTCTGGACCCCATAGACGCAGCGTTTGCCGCAGTTCCCGACGTTACAGCACTGCTTCCACCTTGCGCAGTCTTCGTCTACCTCACACTCCTCGGCATCGTCCCGGTCACAGATATGTCGCATCTGGAATGGTTTGGGACACTCTGCGTCTCGCTTTCCTGTTATCGGGTCAGATCAGAATTCAGTGAGAGGCCGGATGGAAATTCAGCACCGCCCTGGTTATACGGAGTAGGGGATGATCCAGGGAAAAACAAGGGGAAGCCTGGAGACAAAGGGGTAGATTGGGTATGGCAGTGTGACAATGAGGAGGGAGGGTTTCACACTGGTTTCCATTCTGACTTGGCCAAACATGACAGCTCAGTGAGTAAGGTGAAATGGGAGATGGGGGGAGCTGGGACTGGGGGAAATGGGAATGGGGAATACAGAGAGGGTGGCAAATGGGTGTCAGTTTTGTGAGCAGCACCTTCCAATGGGTACAAGCTGATGACGACAGGATTGGGCAGACTGGGGCTGGCTTTCCAATGGGATATAGTAGACTGGGGGAGACTCGCTCCCATTGGGAATGATCCTGAAATGGCTCTGGATGAGCTGGGACCTGGGATGGAGTCTCCTACTGAGAGGGGACACCCTCAAACTGAATACTCCAACTGCAGGGGGCAGGGAGATTGGGTTCCTGGGACAGAGAGGGGTCTCTGCCTCAGACAGATTGTCTCCACCAGGCGTGTGCAGTGTTTGCTAAAGGGGGGGATGGGAGGGTCAGTCATCCTCACCGTGTTTGTGATACCGATGGACACATCTCTTCCCACATCCGGCCTCACAGCACGAGAGCCACAGATCACAGTCATCGTCATTTGTACATTCCTGGCCGTAGTTAACATTGCACATCGGGGTAAGGCGCCTGGCATCTGGGCAGCTCCCATTCTCTGGAGAGCAGAAGGAAAGGGAAAAGACTGGGTTAAAGCTCAGTCAGAGTCTCAGGTTAAACACCTCCGGATGGACAGGATGGAAACTGAGCAAGTCTCTCTCAGTCTACATGGTCCCCAACGATCATACACACAGCAAAGTGTAAAGAATACATCTCTCCTTATTGTTTTAACCTGGAAGGAAATCTCCCTCTACACTGTCCCCATCAAACACTCCCAGGACAGGGACAGCATGGGGTTAGATACAGGGGAAACCTCCCTCTACACTGTCCCCATCAAACACTCCCAGGAGAGGGACAGCATGGGGTTAGATACAGAGGAAATCTCCCTCTACACTGTCCCCATCAAACACTCCCAGGACAGGGACAGCATGGGGTAAGATACAGGGGAAACCTCCCTCTACACTGTCCCCATCAAACACTCCCAGGACAGGGACAGCATGGGGTTAGATACAGAGGAAACCTCCCTCTACACTGACGGCATCAAACACTCCCAGAACAGGGACAGGATGTGGTAAGATACAGAGGAAATCTCCCTCTACACTGACCCAATCAAACACTCCCAGGAGAGGGACAGCATGGGGTTAGATACTGAGGAAATCTCCCTCTACACTGTCCCCATCAAACACTCCCAGGACAGGGACAGCATGGGGTTAGATACAGAGGAAACCTCCCTCTACACTGACCCCATCAAACACTCCCAGGACAGGGACAGCATGGGTTTAGATACTGAGGAAATCTCCCTCTACACTGTCCCCATCAAACACTCCCAGGACAGGGACAGCATGGGGTTAGATACAGAGGAAACCTCCCTCTACACTGACCCCATCAAACACTCCCAGGACAGGGACAGCATGGGGTTAGATACTGAGGAAATCTCCCTCTACACTGTCCCCATCAAACACTCCCAGGACAGGGACAGCATGGGGTAAGATACAGAGGAAATCTCCCTCTACACTGTCCCCATCAAACACTCCCAGGACAGGGACAGCATGGGGTAAGATACAGAGGAAACCTCCCTCTACACTGACCGCATCAAACACTCCCATGGGAGGGACAGCATGGGGTAACATACAGAGGAAACCTCCCTCTACACTGACCCAATCAAACACTCCCATCACTGGGTTATATATAGATGTCATGCTCCCCTATCCAGTGTCCCCCCATAACATCCCCCCACCCCACAACCATCACCAGATGACCCCTCACCTCCTTTGAAGAATCGGAAAACGCATCTTTTTCCACAGCCAGCGTCACAGCACATTTGCCAATGGTCACAGTCAGCATCTGCCTCACACTCATCTCCCAACGTCATGTTACAGACCTTGCCCAGGGTACGGCTGTGTGGGCACTGTGACTCTCCCTCTGTGTGGGCATAGATAATGAGACATTATTACAGAGCCTGATCTGAGCATACCACCCTCCTTTACAGACACAGGCCTCCAGACTCCTCCAAAGTCAAATCCAGGGACAATAACTCACTGCACCCACCGTCCAACCACCTCCCCATTACCACCCAAAGCCACACCACCTCCTTCTCCATCCCTGGTTAGAGCTGGGCTCACAGACAGTGCTCCATTGCCTCCAGTGTGCTGGCGGAGGGAGCGAGGCCTCCTCCTGTAATCCCACCTCAGTGAGAGCAGAGGGTCACAGGCTTGGCCATTTCCATCAGAGAGAGAGAGAGAGTGTGAGAGTGAGAGTGTGAGTGTGAGAGTGAGAGAGTGTCAGTATGAGAGAGAGTGTGAGTGTGTTTGAGTGTGTGTGTGTATATGTGCGTGTGTGTCTGTCTATATGAGTGTGTGTGTGTGTGTGTGTATATGTGAGTGTGAGAGTGAGAGGGGGTTTCTCAGTGCAGTGATACCACATTGTCCATGGGAAGACCCTCTGATGGTCTGGCTTCACACTGTCCTTACTGTGCAGTGAGCTGCTGTAAACACATTTCCTCCCAGAGCCCATGTCGCAGCATTGTTCCCAGCTCCCGCAGTCCTCATCTGTCACACACGACACATTCGAATGCCTCTTCACCCGGGATGGATCAGGGCACTCTCCTTCCTCATCTACAACACAACAACATGGAGATTACAGGAGGAGGGAAATGGGGCATATCAGCTCGAAACATATTGGCAGTATTGTCAGTGGGTCAGTGTTGAGGCAGTAGGCACCATTGGAGGGTCAGTGCTGAGGGAAAGGCGCGGACAAAAGGTCAGTGCTGAGGGAGTGGCAATGCTGGGTGATCAGTGCTGAGGTAACAAAACCCGAGGGCAGGTCTAGGCTGAGGGAGCAGGAACTGGTGGAGGGTCAGTGCTGAGGGAGGGGGCACTGGCGGAGGGTCAGTGCTGAGGGAGCGGCAATGCTGGGTGATCAGTGCTGAGGGAAAAAACCCCCGAGGGCAGGTCCAGGCTGAGGGAGCAGGAACTGGTGCAGGGTCAGTGCTGAGGGAGGGGGCACTGACGGAGGGTCAGTGCTGAGGGAGCAGGCACTGTCAGAGGGTCAGTGCTGAGGGCGCAGGCACTGACGGAGGGTCATTGCTGAGGGAGCAGGCAGTGCCGGAGGGTCAGTGCTGAGGGCGCAGGCACTGTCGGAGGGTCAGTGCTGAGGGAGCAGGCACTGTCGGAGGGTCAGTGCTGAGGGAGCAGGCACTGTCAGAGGGTCAGTGCTGAGGGAGCAGGCACTGTCGGAGGGTCAGTGCTGAGGGAGCAGGCACTGTCGGAGGGTCAGTGCTGAGGGAGCAGGCACTGAGGGAGGGTGAGTGCTGAGGGAGCAGGCACTGTCAGAGGGTCAGTGCTGAGGGAGCAGGCACTGTCTGAGGGTCATTGCTGAGGGAGCAGGCACTGTCAGAGGGTCAGTGCTGAGGGAGCAGGCACTGTCTGAGGGTCAGTGCTGAGGGAGTAGGCACTGTCGGAGGGTGAGTGCTGAGGGAGCAGGCACTGTCAGAGGGTCAGTGCTGAGGGAGTGGGCACTGTCGGAGGGTCAGGGCTGAGGGAGCAGGCACTGTCTGAGGGTCAGTGCTGAGGGAGCAGGCAGTGTCGGAGGGTTCGTGCTGAGGGAGCAGGCATTCTCAGAGGGTCAGTGCTGAGGGAGCAGGCCCTGACGGAGGGTCAGTGCTGAGGGAATGGGCACTGTCAGAGGGTCAGTGCTGAGGGAGCAGGTACTGTCGGAGGGTCAGGGCTGAGGGAGCAGGCACTGACGGAGTGTCAGTGTTGAGGGAGCAGGCACTGTCAGAGGGTCAGGGCTGATGAAGTGGGCACTGTCGGAGGGTCAGTGCTGAGGGAGCAGGCCCTGTCGGAGGGTCGGTGCTGAGGGAGCAGACACTGACGGAGGGTCAGTGTAGAGGGAGCAGGCACTGTCGGAGGGTCACTGCTGAGGGAGCAGGCACTGTCAGAGGGTCAGTGCTGAGGGAGCAGGTACTGTCGGAGGGTCAGTGCTGAGGGAGCAGGCACTGTCAGAGGGTCAGTGCTGAGGGAGTGGGCACTGTCGGAGGGTCAGGGCTGAGGGAGCAGGCACTGTCTGAGGGTCAGTGCTGAGGGAGCAGGCAGTGTCGGACGGTTCGTGCTGAGGGAGCATGCATTCTCAGAGGGTCAGTGCTGAGGGAGCAGGCCCTGACGGAGGGTCAGTGCTGAAGGAGCAGGCACTGACAGAGGGTCAGTGCTGAGGGAATGGGCACTGTCAGAGGGTCAGTGCTGAGGGAGCAGGCACTGTCAGAGGGTCAGGGCTGATGGAGTGGGCACTGTCGGAGGGTCAGTGCTGAGGGAGCAGGCACTGACGGAGTGTCAGTGTTGAGGGAGCAGGCACTGTCAGAGGATCAGGGCTGATGGAGTGGGCACTGTCGGAGGGTCAGTGCTGAGGGAGCAGGCCCTGACGGAGGGTCGGTGCTGAGGGAGCAGACACTGACGGAGGGTCAGTGTAGAGGGAGCAGGCACTGTCGGAGGGTCACTGCTGAGGGAGCAGGCACTGTCGGAGCGTCAGTGCTGGGGAAGGACATTAATATCTTTCTGGATCGGTGGTGCTGGAAGAGCACAGCAATTCAGGCAGCATCCGAGGACAGGCAAAATCGACGTTTCGGGCAAAAGCCCTTCATCAGGAATAAAGGCAGAGAGCCTGAAGCGTGGAGAGATAAGCTAGAGGAGGGTGGGGGTGGGGAGAGAGTAGCATAGAGTACAATAGGTCAGTGGGGAAGGAGATGAAGGTGATAGGTCAGGGAGGAGAGGGTGGAGTGGATAAGTGGAAAAGGAGCTGGGCAGGTCGGACAAGTCCGGACAAGTCAGGGGATCGAGTTGCTGGAGGTTAGAAACTAGGATGAGGTGGGGGAAGGGGAAATGAGGAAACTGTTGAAATCCACATTGATGCCCTGGGGTTGAAGTGTTCCGAGGTGGAAGATGAGGCGTTCTTCCTCCAGGCGTCTGGTGGTGAGGGAGCAGCGGTGGAGGAGGCCCAGCACCTCCATATCCTCGGCAGAGTGGGAGGGGGAGTTGAAATGTTGAGCCACGGGGCGATTTGGTTGATTGGTGCGGGTGTCTCGGAGATGTTCCCTAAAGCGCTCTGCTAGGAGGCGCCCAGTCTCCCCAATGTAGAGGAGACCGCATCGGGAGCAACGGATAAAATAGATGATATTAGTGGATGTGCAGGTAAAACTTTGATGAATGTGGAAGTCTCCTTTAGGGCCTTGGATGGAGGTGAGGGAGGAGGTGTGGGCACAGGTTTTACAGTTCCTGCGGTGGCAGGGGAAAGTGCCAGGATGGGAGGGTGGGTGGTAGGGGGGCGTGGACCTGACCAGGTAGTCACGGAGGGAACGGTCTTTGCGGAAGGTGGAGAGGGGTGGGGAGGGAAATATATCCCTGGTGGTGGGGTCTGTTTGGAGGTGGCGGAAATGTCGGCGGATGATTTTCTGTCTATCTCTATTTCTCCCTCTCGGTCTCTCTCACCAATTCCATCTTGCTGGAATGAAGAATGAAGAATACCTTTTACACTGTGTTCCTGGATTCCTCTACTCCACGACATGTGAAAATAAAATAGAAATCTAAACCTAAGTCTCGTCTGTGTAACGTCTCGAGTTGTTTGGACTCCTTCATCCTCCGCTACTCTCTGGTTTGAACACACCATCTGTCCAATCATATTTCCCACCAGCCGCTCTCCGAGTCCTTCCATGTCCCTTTCTATGTCCCTCTCTCATTCCTCCGTCATGTCACCCAGAGTCTGTCTGCCTCATTCCTCCCCTCACTCCGTCTCATTCTTCCCTCGCCTCTCTACCTCAATCTCTTTCCTCCCTAACCGTCCCCTCTCTCTCTTTGATTGTCTCTCCCATTCTCACGGTCCCTCTCTCTCTCACACACACACTCTCTCACTCACACACACACACACACTCTCTCACTCACACACACACACACACACACACAAACACACACACTCACACACGCACACACACACTCAGACACACACACTCACACACACACAAACTCACGCAGACACAAACACACACACACACTCACACACACACACTCACACACACACACACTCTCACACACAGACACAAACACACACACACACTCTCACACACACACACACTCACACACAGACACAAATACACACACACACACACACACACACAGCCACACAATATCCATCTCTCTCTCTCTGTCCAATCTTCCCAGTGCCCCCTCCTCTCTCTGTCTCTCTCTCTCTATCTCTGTGTCCCATTCTCCTGGTTCCCTTTGCTCTCTCTCTCTCTCTCTGTCTCTCCCATCTGCCCAGTGCCCCCTCCTCTCTCTGTCTTTCCCTCTGTCTCTCTCTCTCTCTCTCTCGCTGTGTCCCATTCTCCTGGTTCCCTTTGCTCTCTCTCTCTCCCTCTCTCTGGCCCATCTTCCCAGTGCCCCCTCCTCTCTCTGTCTCTCTCTCTGTGTCCCATTCTCCTCGTCCCCTTTGCTCTCTCTGTCCCATCTTCCCAGTGCCCCCTCCTCTCTCTGTCTTTCCCTCTGTCTCTCTCTCTCTCTCTCTCTCTGTCCCATTCTCCTGGTTCCCTTTGCTCTCTCTCTCTCCCTCTCTCTGGCCCATCTTCCCAGTGACCCTTCCTCTCTCTGTCTCTCTGTCTCTCTCTCTCTGTGTCCCATTCTCCTCGTCCCCTTTGCTCTCTCTGTCCCATCTTCCCAGTGCCCCCTCCTCTCTCTGTCACTCTCTCTCTCTCTGTTGCTCTCCACAACATCTCCCTCACAGTGTCATCCCCACAACGTACCATCATCCATGAAGCTGGGGATACAGATATTTCCACATTTGCTCTCACAGCAGCTCTGCCAGGCATCACAGTCTTCATCTCCGCTGCAACGATCTCCGAGTTTCAGGTCACACATGGGCTCCAGGCGGTGGGGAGCAGGACAGGTATCATCACCTGGACAACACAGAGACAGTATGGATACGGTTGTACGGAAACACACAACTCCCTTGGATCTGCTCGAGTGAGACACGAGGGACTCCCACGGCTCTTCCATCACTGACAGACCAGCTCCACAGCCCCGGGATTCAGGAAGCCTCAGTTATTTAGGCAATTCCAGGTGAATCTCCGAATACCACCCGCTCACATCCCCCTATGCCGCGGATGCGCGCACACAGACACACACACATAGAAACACACACACATAGACAGACACACACACACACACCCCACCCACACTCACACACATACACACACACACCCACACACAGACACACACTCTCTCACACACACACACATACACACAGCAACACACACACACAGCAACACACACACACACACAGCAACACACACACACACACAGGCACACACCCACAGGCACACACCCACACACACAGAGACAGACACACACATACACACACACACACACAGACACAAAGACTCACACATGCACACACGCAGACTCACACATACAGACACACATACACACACACACACACCCCACACACACCCACATGCCCACACACTCACCCACACACACACCCACACTGATACCCAGACACACACACCCAGCTCCCTGCCCACACTGCCATGTACTGTAATCACCACACCATAGTCTCTGATCAAACAAAGACACACTGATCACTTACGGCTCATGAGGAAACGAGGTACACATCTCTTTCCACAGGTGGCATCGCAGCATGATGACCAGGCATGGCAGTCAGTGTCATTCTGACACACGTCTCCCAACTTCATCTCACAGAATGGGTCCAAGCGGGTGGAGGCAGGGCACTGGGTCGCTGGAAGGAACAAACTGACAGTCACATCAGGACATATGGAGAGGGTCACACTCCCACAGGACA
>NW_028270249.1:127500-140000 GCF_037043375.1 Chiloscyllium plagiosum | reverse complement strand
CACTCACACACTCTCACACTCACACACTCACACACTCTCACACTCTCACTCTCACACACTCTCACACTCACACTCACACACTCACACACTCTCACGCTCACACACTCTCACGCTTACACACACTCACACTCACACACTCACACACTCACACTCACACACTCACACACTCTCACACTCACACACTCTCACACTCACACACTCTCACACTCTCACACTCACACACTCTCACACTCACACACTCACACACTCACACACTCTCACACTCACACACTCTCACACTCACACACTCACACGCTCTCACACTCTCACACTCACACACTCACACACTCACACACTCTCACACTCACACACTCTCACACTCACACACTCTCACACTCACACACTCACACACTCTCACACTCACACACTCACGCTCTCACACTCTCACACTCACACACTCTCACACTCACACACTCACACACTCTCACACTCTCACACTCACACACTCCCCTCTCACACTCTCACACTCACACACTCTCACACTCACACACTCCCCTCTCACACTCACACACTCACACACACACACACTCACACACTTTCACACTCTCACACTCACACGCTCACACGCTCACACACTCCCCTCTCACACTCACACACTCTCACACACACACACTCACACACTCTCACACTCTCACACACTCACACACTCCCCTCTCACACTCACACGCTCACACACTCACACACTCACACACTCACACACTAACACGCTCTCACACTCTCACACTCACACACTCTCACACTCTCACATTCACACACTCTCACACTCACACACACACACTCACACACCCTCACACTCACACACTCACACGCTCACCACGCTCACACACTCCCCTCTCACACTCACACACTCCCCTCTCACACTCACACGCTCTCACACTCACACACTCACACGCTCACACACTTACACCCTCTCACACTCACACACTCCCCTCTCACACTCACACACTCCCCTCACACTCACACACTCACACACTCCCCTCTCACACTCACACACTCACACACTCCCCTCTCACACTCACACACTCACACACACTCACACTCACACACTCACACACTCACACACTCACACACTCACACACTCACACACTCACACACTCTCACACTCACACACTCACACACTCACACACTCTCACACTCACACACTCACACACTCTCACACTCACACACTCTCACACTCACACACTCCCCTCTCACACACACACACACACACTCACACACTCACACACTCACACGCTCTCACACTCTCACACTCCCCTCTCACACTCACACACTCACACACACTCACACTCACACACTCACACACTCTCACACTCACACACTCCCCTCTCACACTCACACACTCACACACACACACACTCACACACTTTCACACTCACACGCTCACACGCTCACACACTCCCCTCTCACACTCACACACTCTCACACACACACACTCACACACTCTCACACTCTCACACACTCACACACTCCCCTCTCACACTCACACGCTCACACACTCACACACTCACACACTCTCACACTAACACGCTCTCACACTCTCACACTCACACACTCTCACACTCTCACATTCACACACTCTCACACTCACACACACACACTCACACACCCTCACACTCACACACTCACACGCTCACACGCTCACACACTCCCCTCTCACACTCACACACTCTCACACACACACACTCACACACTCTCACACTCTCACACACTCACACACTCCCCTCTCACACTCACACACTCACACACTCACACACTCACACATTCACACACTCTCACACTCACACACACACACTCACACACCCTCACACTCACACACTCTCACGCTCTCATGCTCACACGCTCCACTCTCTCACAATCTCTCATTCACACGCTCCACTCTCTCACACACTCTCACACTCACACGCTCCCCTCTCACACTCACTATCACACGCTCCCCTTTCACACACTCTCACATTCACACGTTGCCCTCTCAGACACACTCACAATCACACACTCCCCTCTCACACACTCACACTCACACGCTCCACACTCACACACTCTCACACTGACACACACAAACTCCATCACCCCACGCTCTGATTTCTCTCAGTCCCCCCCCCCCCCCCCCCCTCTGTCACAGGGAGATATCTGTACACTGACTGGTGTCTCTCAGTCCCCCCTCTCTCTCAGGGAGATATCTGTACACTGACTGGTGTCTCTCAGCCCCCCCTCTGTCACAGGGAGATATGTGTACACTGACTGGTGTCTCTCAGTCCTCTCTCTCTCAGGGAGATATCTGTACACTGACTGGTGTCTCTCAGTCCCCTCTCTCTCAGGGAGATACCTGTACACTGACTGGTGTCTCTCAGTCCCCTCTCTCTCTCTCAGGGAGATATCTGTACACTGACTGGTGTCTCTCAGTCCCCCCTCTCTCTCTCAGGGAGATATCTGTACACTGACTGGTGTCTCTCAGTCCCCCCTCTCTCTCTCAGGGAGATATCTGTACACTGACTGGTGTCTCTCAGTCCCCTCTCTCTCTCTCAGGGAGATATCTGTACACTGACTGGTGTCTCTCAGTCCCCCCTCTCTCTCAGGGAGATATCTGTACACTGACTGGTGTCTCTCAGTCCCCTCTCCCTCTCTCAGGGAGATATCTGTACACTGACTGGTGTCTCTCAGTCCCCCCTCTCTCTCAGGGAGATATCTGTACACTGACTGGTGTCTCTCAGTCCCCTCTCTCTCTCTCTCAGGGAGATATCTGTACACTGACTGGTGTCTCTCAGTCCCCTCTCTCTCTCAGGGAGATATCTGTACACTGACTGGTGTCTCTCAGTCCCCCCTCTTTCTCAGGGAGATATCTGTACACTGACTGGTGTCTCTCAGTCCCCTCTCTCTCTCAGGGAGATATCTGTACACTGACTGGTGTCTCTCAGTCCCCCCTCTCTCTCTCAGGGAGATATCTGTACACTGACTGGTGTCTCTCAGTCCCCCCTCTCTCTCTCAGGGAGATATCTGTACACTGACTGGTGTCTCTCAGTCCCCTCTCTCTCTCAGGGAGATATCTGTACACTGACTGGTGTCTCTCAGTCCTCTCTCTCTCAGGGAGATATCTGTACACTGACTGGTGTCTCTCAGTCCCCTCTCTCTCAGGGAGATATCTGTACACTGACTGGTGTCTCTCAGTCCCCTCTCTCTCTCAGGGAGATATCTGTACACTGACAGGTGTCTCTCAGTCCCCTCTCTCTCTCAGGGAGATATCTGTACACTGACTGGTGTCTCTCAGTTCCCTCTCTCTCAGGGAGATATCTGTACACTGACTGGTGTCTCTCAGTCCCCCCCTCTCTCTCTCAGGGAGATATCTGTACAGTGACTGGTGTCTCTCAGTCCCCTCTCTCTCTCTCAGGGAGATATCTGTACACTGACAGGTGTCTCTCAGTCCTCTCTCTCTCTCTCAGGGAGATATCTGTACACTGACTGGTGTCTCTCTGTCCCCCCCCTCCCTCTCAGGGAGATATCTGTACACTGACTGGTGTCTCTCAGACCCCTCTCTCTCTCAGGGAGATATCTGTACACTGACTGGTGTCTCTCAGTCCCCTCTCTCTCAGGGAGATATCTGTACACTGACTAGTGTCTCTCAGTCACCTCTCTCTCTCAGGGAGATATCTGTACACTGACTGGTGTCTCTCAGTCCCCTCTCTCTCTCTCAGGGAGATATCTGTACACTGACTGGTGTCTCTCAGTCCCCCCTCTCTCTCAGGGAGATATCTGTACACTGACTGGTGTCTCTCAGTCCCCTCTCTCTCTCTCTCAGGGAGATATCTGTACACTGACTGGTGTCTCTCAGTCCCCTCTCTCTCAGGGAGATATCTGTACACTGACTGGTGTCTCTCAGTCCTCCCTCTCTATCAGGGAGATATCTGTACACTGACTGGTGTCTCTCAGTCCCCTCTCTCTCTCAGGGAGATATCTGTACACTGACTGGTGTCTCTCAGTCTCCCCTCTCTCAGGGAGATATCTGTACACTGACTGGTGTCTCTCAGTCCCCCCTCTCTCTCAGGGAGATATCTGTACACTGACTGGTGTCTCTCAGTCCCCTCTCTCTCTCAGGGAGATATCTGTACACTGACTGGTGTCTCTCAGTCTCCCCTCTCTCAGGGAGATATCTGTACACTGACTGGTGTCTCTCAGTCCCATCTCTCTCAGGGAGATATCTGTACACTGACTGGTGTCTCTCAGTCCCCTCTCTCTCTCAGGGAGATATCTGTACACTGACTGGTGTCTCCCAGTCCCATCTCTCTCAGGGAGATATCTGTACACTGACTGGTGTCTCTCAGTCCCCTCCCTCTCTCTCTCAGGGAGATATCTGTACACTGACTGGTGTCTCTCAGTCCCCTCTCACTCTCTCTCAGGGAGATATCTGTACACTGACTGGTGTCTCTCAGTCCCCTCTCTCTCTCAGGGAGATATCTGTTCACTGAGTGGTGTCTCTCAGTCGCCTCTCACTCTCTCAGGGAGATATCTGTACACTGACTGGTATCTCTCAGTCCTCCCTCTCTTTCTCAGGGAGATATCTGTACACTGACTGGTGTCTCTCAGTCCCCCCTCTCTCTCAGGGAGTTATCTGTACACTGACTGGTGTCTCTCAGTCCCCTCTCTCTCTCAGGGAGATATCTGTACACTGACTGGTGTCTCTCAGTCCCCTCTCTCTCTCTCAGGGAGATATCTGTACACTGACTGGTGTCTCCCAGTTCCCTCTCTCTCAGGGAGATATCTGTACACTGACTGGTGTCTCTAAGTCCACCCTCTCTCTCTCTCAGGGAGATATCTGTACACTGACTGGGGTCACTCAGTCCCCTCTCTCTCTCTCTCAGGGAGATATCTGTACACTGACTGGTGTCTCTAAGTCCACCCTCTCTCTCTCTCAGGGAGATATCTGTACACTGACTGGGGTCACTCAGTCCCCTCTCTCTCACTCTCCGGGAGATATCTGTACACTGACTGGTGTCTCTCAGTCCCCTCTCTCTCTCTCAGGGAGATATCTGTACACTGACTGGTGTCTCTCAGTCCCCTCTCTCTCTCTCAGGGAGATATCTGTACACTGACAGGTGTCTCTCAGTCCCCTCTCTCTCTCTCAGGGAGATATCTGTACACTGACTGGTGTCTCTCAGTCCCCCCTCTCTCTCTCAGGGAGATATCTGTACACTGACTGGTGTCTCTCAGTCCCCTCTCTCTCTCAGGGAGATATCTGTACACTGTCTGGTGTCTCTCAGTTCCCTCTCTCTCTCTCAGTGAGATATCTGTACACTGACTGGTGTCTCTCAGTGCCCTCTCTCTCTCACTCAGGGAGATATCTGTACACTGACTGGTGTCTCTCAGTCGTCCCTCTCTCTCAGTGAGATATCTGTACACTGACTGGTGTCTCTCAGGGAAATCCAGGTAAATCTCTCCCAGTCCCAGGGTAACATCCTGGTCAATCTCTCCCAGTCCCAGGGTAACATCCTGGTAAGTCTCTCCCAGCCCCAGGGTAACATCCTGGTAAATCTCTCCCAGCCCCAGGGTAACATCCTGGTAAATCTCTCCCAGTCCCAGGGTCACATCCTGGTAAATCTCTCCCAGTCCCAGGGTAACATCCTGGTAAATCTCTCCCAGTCCCCAGGGTAACATCTTGGTAAATCTCTCCCAGCCCCAAAGTGTAACATCCTGGTAAATCTCTCCCAGTCCCAGGGTAACATCCTGGTAAATCTCTCCCAGTCCCAAAGGGTAACATCCTGGTAAATCTCTCCCAGCCCCAGGGTAACATCCTGGTAAATCTCTCCCAGCCCCAGGGTAACATCCTGGTAAATCTCTCCCAGCCCCAGGGTAACATCCTGGTAAATCTCTCCCAGTCCCAAAGGGTAACATCCTGGTAAATCTCTCCCAGCCCCAGGGTAACATCCTGGTAAATCTCTCCCAGTCCCAGGGTAACATCCTGGTAAATCTCTCCCAGTCCCAAAGGGTAACATCCTGGTAAATCTCTCCCAGCCCCAGGGTAACATCCTGGTAAATCTCTCCCAGTCCCAGGGTAACATCCTGGTAAATCTCTCCCAGTCCCAAAGGGTAACATCCTGGTAAATCTCTCCCAGCCCCAGGGTAACATCCTGGTAAATCTCACCCAGCCCCAGGGTAACATCCTGGTAAATCTCTCCCAGTCCCCAAAGGGTAACATCCTGGTAAATCTCCCCCAGCCCCAAAGGGTAACATCCTGGTAAATCTCTCCCAGTCCCAGGGTAACATCCTGGTAAATCTCTCCCAGTCCCAGTGTAACATCCTGGTAAATCTCTCCCAGCCCCAGGGTAACATCCTGGTAAATCTCTCCCAGTCCCAGGATAACATCCTGGTAAATCTCTCTCAGTCCCTGGGTAACATCCTGGTAAATCTCTCTCAGTCCCTGGGTAACATCCTGGTAAATCTATCCCAGTCCCAGGGTAACATCCTGGTAAATCTCTCCCAGTCCCAGGATAACATCCTGGTAAATCTCTCTCAGTCCCTGGGTAACATCCTGGTAAATCTCTCCCAGCCCCAGGGTAACATCCTGGTAAATCTCTCCCAGCCCCAGGGTAACATCCTGGTAAATCTCTCCCAGTCCCAGGGTAACATCCTGGTAAATCTCTCCCAGCCCCAAAGGGTAACATCCTGGTAAATCTCTCCCAGTCCCAGGGTAACATCCTGGTAAATCTATCCCAGTCCCAGGGTAACATCCTGGTAAATCTCTCTCAGTCCCTGGGTAACATCCTGGTAAATCTCTCCCAGCCCCAGGGTAATATCCTGGTAAATCTCTCCCAGCCCCAGGGTAACATCCTGGTAAATCTCTCCCAGCCCCAGGGTAACATTCTGGTAAATCTCTCCCAGTCCCAGGGTAACATCCTGGTAAATCTCTCCCAGCCCCAGGGTAACATCCTGGTAAATCTCTCCCAGCCCCAGGGTAACATCCTGGTAAATCTCTCCCAGCCCCAGGGTAACATCCTGGTAAATCTCTCCCAGTTCCAGGGTAACATCCTGGTAAATCTCTCACAGCCCCAGGGTAACATCCTGGTAAATCTCTCCCAGCCCCAGGGTAACATCCTGGTAAATCTCTCCCAGCCCCAGGGTAACATCCTGGTAAATCTCTACCAGTCCCAGGGTAACATCCTGGTAAATCTCTCCCAGTCCCAGGGTAACATCCTGGTAAATCTCTCCCAGCCCCAGGGTAACATCCTGGTAAATCTCTCCCAGTCCCAGGGTAACATCCTGGTAAATCTCTCCCAGTCCCAGGGTAACATCCTGGTAAATCTCTCCCAGCCGCAGGGTTACATCCTGGTAAATCTCTCCCAGTCCCAGGGTAACAACCTGGTAAATCTCTGCCAGTCCCAGGGTTACGTCCTGGTAAATCTCTCCCAGTCCCAGGGTAACATCCTGGTAAATCTCTCCCAGCCCCAGGGTAACATCCTGGTAAATCTCTCCCAGTCCCAGGGTAACATCCTGGTAAATCTCTCCCAGCCCCAGGGTAACATCCTGGTAAATCTCTCCGAGCCCCAAAGGTTAACATCCTGGTAAATCTCTCCCAGCCCCAAAGGGTAACATCCTGGTAAATCTCTCCCAACCCCAGGGTAACATCCTGGTAAATCTCTCCCAGTCCCAGGGTAACATCCTGGAAAATCTCTCCCAGTCCCAGGGTAACATCCTGGTAAATCTCTCCCAGTCCCAGGGTAACATTCTGGTAAATCTCTACCAGTCCCAAAGGGTAACATCCTGGTAAATCTCACCCAGTCCCAAAGGTTAACATCCTGGTAAATCTCACCCAGCCCCAGGGTAACATCCTGGTAAATCACTCCCAGCCCCAAAGGGTAACATCCTGGTAAATCTCACCCAGCCCCAGGGTAACATCCTGGTAAATCTTTCCCAGCCCCAAAGGGTAACATCCTGGTAAATCTCTACCAGTCCCAGGGTAACATCCTGGTAAATCTATCCCAGTCCCAGGGTAACATCCTGGTAAATCTCTCCCAGTCCCAGGATAACATCCTGGTAAATCTCTCTCAGTCCCTGGGTAACATCCTGGTAAATCTCTCCCAGCCCCAGGGTAATATCCTGGTAAATCTCTCCCAGTCCCAAGGTAACATCCTGGTAAATCTCTCCCAGCCCCAGGGTAATATCCTGGTAAATCTCTCCCAGCCCTAGGGTAACATCCTGGTAAATCTCTCCCAGTCCCAGGGTAACATCCTGGTAAATCTCTCCCAGCCCCAGGGTAACATCCTGGTAAATCTCTCCTTGTCCCTGGGTAACATCCTGGTAAATCTCTCCCAGCCCCAGGGTAACATCCTGGTAAATCTCTCCCAGTCCTCAGGGTAACATCCTGGTAAATCTCTCCGAGCCCCAAAGGTTAACATCCTGGTAAATCTCTCCCAGCCCCAAAGGGTAACATCCTGGTAAATCTCTCCCAGTCCCAGGGTAACATCCTGGTAAATCTCTCCCAGCCCCAGGGTAACATCCTGGTAAATCTCTACCAGTCCCAGGGTAACATCCTGGTAAATCTATCCCAGTCCCAGGGTAACATCCTGGTAAATCTCTCCCAGTCCCAGGATAACATCCTGGTAAATCTCTCTCAGTCCCAGGGTAACATCCTGGTAAATCTCTCCCAGCCCCAGGGTAATATCCTGGTAAATCTCTCCCAGCCCCAGGGTAACATCCTGGTAAATCTCTCCCAGCCCCAAAGGGTAACATCCTGGTGAATCTCTCCCAGCCCCAAAGGGTAACATCCTGGTAAATCTCTACCAGTCCCCAAAGGGTAACATCCTGGTAAATCTCTCCCAGTCCCTGGGTAACATCCTGGTAAATCTCTCCCAGTCCAGGTTAACATCCTGGTAAATCTCTCCCAGTCCCTGGGTAACATCCTGGTAAATCTCTCCCAGTCCCAGGGTAACATCCTGGTAAATCTCTCCCAGTCCCAAAGGGTAACATCCTGGTAAATCTCTCCCAGTCCCAGGGTAACATCCTGGTAAATCTCTCCCAGCCCCAGGGTAACATCCTGGTAAATCTCTCCCAGTCCCAGGATAACATCCTGGAAAATCTCTCCCAGTCCCAGGGTAACATCCTGGTAAATCTCTCCCAGTCCCAGGGTAACATCCTGGTAAATCTCACCCAGCCCCAAGGTAGCATCCTGGTAAATCTCTCCCAGCCCCAAAGGGTAACATCCTGGTAAATCTCTACCAGTCCCAGGGTAACATCCTGGTAGATCTATCCCAGTCCCAGGGTAACATCCTGGTAAATCTCTCCCAGTCCCAGGTTAACATCCTGGTAAATCTCTCTCAGTCCCTGGGTAACATCCTGGTAAATCTCTCCCATCCCCAGGGTAATATCCTGGTAAATCTCTCCCAGTCCCAGGGTAACATCCTGGTAAATCTCTCCCAGCCCCAGGGTAACATCCTGGTAAATCTCACCCAGCCCCAAGGTAACATCCTGGTAAATCTCTCCCAGCCCCAAAGGGTAACATCCTGGTAAATCTCTACCAGTCCCAGGGTAACATCCTGGTAGATCTATCCCAGTACCCAGGGTAACATCCTGGTAAATCTCTCCCAGTCCCAGGTTAACATCCTGGTAAATCTCTCTCAGTCCCTGGGTAACATCCTGGTAAATCTCTCCCAGTCCCAGGGTAACATCCTGGTAAATCTCTCCCAGTCCCAGGGTAACATCCTGGTAAATCTCTCCCAGTCCCAGGGTAACATCTTGGTAAATCTCTCCCAGCCCCAGGGTAACATCCTGGTAAATCTCTCCTTGTCCCCGGGTAACATCCTGGTAAATCTCTCCCAGCCCCAGGGTAACATCCTGGTAAATCTCTCCCAGTCCTCAGGGTAACATCCTGGTAAACCTCTCCCAGCCCGAAAGGGTAACATCCTGGTAAATCTCTCCCAGTCCCAGGGTAACATTCTGGTAAATCTCTCCCAGTCCCAGGGTAACATCCTGGTAAATCTCTCCCAGCCCCAGGGTAACATCCTGGTAAATCTCTCCCAGCCCCAGGGTAACATCCTGGTAAATCTCTCCCAGCCCCAGGGTAACATCCTGGTAAATCTCTCCCAGCCCCAGGGTAACATCCTGGTAAATCTCTCCCAGTTCCAGGGTAACATCCTGGTAAATCTCTCACAGCCCCAGGGTAACATCCTGGTAAATCTCTCCCAGCCCCAGGGTAACATCCTGGTAAATCTCTCCCAGCCCCAGGGTAACATCCTGGTAAATCTCTACCAGTCCCAGGGTAACATCCTGGTAAATCTCTCCCAGTCCCAGGGTAACATCCTGGTAAATCTCTCCCAGCCCCAGGGTAACATCCTGGTAAATCTCTCCCAGTCCCAGGGTAACATCCTGGTAAATCTCTCCCAGTCCGAGGGTAACATCCTGGTAAATCTCTCCCAGCCCCAGGGTTACATCCTGGTAAATCTCTCCCAGTCCCAGGGTAACATCCTGGTAAATCTCTGCCAGTCCCAGGGTTACGTCCTGGTAAATCTCTCCCAGCCCCAGGGTAACATCCTGGTAAATCTCTCCCAGTTCCAGGGTAACATCCTGGTAAATCTCTGCCAGTCCCAGGGTTACGTCCTGGTAAATCTCTCCCAGCCCCAGGGTAACATCCTGGTAAATCTCTCCCAGTCCCAGGGTAACATCCTGGTAAATCTCTCCCAGTCCCAGGGTAACAACCTGGTAAATCTCTGCCAGTCCCAGGGTTACGTCCTGGTAAATCTCTCCCAGCCCCAGGGTAACATCCTGGTAAATCTCTCCCAGTTCCAGGGTAACATCCTGGTAAATCTCTGCCAGTCCCAGGGTTACGTCCTGGTAAATCTCTCCCAGCCCCAGGGTAACATCCTGGTAAATCTCTCCCAGCCCCAGGGTAACATCCTGGTAAATCTCTCCCAGTCCCAGGGTAACATCCTGGTAAATCTCTCCCAGTCCCAAAGGTTAACATCCTGGTAAATCTCTCCCAGCCCCAAAGGGTAACATACTGGTAAATCTCTACCAGTCCCCAAAGGGTAACATCCTGGTAAATCTCTCCCAGCCCCAGGGTAACATCCTGGTAAATCTCTCCCAGTCACAGGGTAACATCCTGGTAAATCTCTCCCAGTCCCAGGGTAACATCCTGGTAAATCTCTCCCAGTCCCAGGCTAACATCCTGGAAAATCTCTCCCAGTCCCAGGGTAACATCCTGGTAAATCTCTCCCAGTCCCAGGGTAACATCCTGGTAAATCTCTACCAGTCCCAAACGGTAACATCCTGGTAAATCTCTCCCAGTCCCAAAGGTTAACATCCTGGTAAATCTCACCCAGCCCCAGGGTAACATCCTGGTAAATCACTCCCAGCCCCAAAGGGTAACATCCTGGTAAATCTCACCCAGCCCCAGGGTAACATCCTGGTAAATCTCTCCCAGCCCCAAAGGGTAACATCCTGGTAAATCTCTACCAGTCCCAGGGTAACATCCTGGTAAATCTATCCCAGTCCCAGGGTAACATCCTGGTAAATCTCTCCCAGTCCCAGGATAACATCCTGGTAAATCTCTCTCAGTCCCTGGGTAACATCCTGGTAAATCTCTCCCAGCCCCAGGGTAATATCCTGGTAAATCTCTCCCAGTCCCAGGGTAACATCCTGGTAAATCTCTCCCAGCCCCAGGGTAATATCCTGGTAAATCTCTCCCAGCCCCAGGGTAACATCCTGGTAAATCTCTCCCAGTCCCAGGGTAACATCCTGGTAAATCTCTCCCAGCCCCAGGGTAACATCCTGGTAAATCTCTCCTTGTCCCTGGGTAACATCCTGGTAAATCTCTCCCAGCCCCAGGGTAACATCCTGGTAAATCTCTCCCAGTCCTCAGGGTAACATCCTGGTAAATCTCTCCGAGCCCCAAAGGTTAACATTCTGGTAAATCTCTCCCAGCCCCAAAGGGTAACATCCTGGTAAATCTCTACCAGTCCCCAAAGGGTAACATCCTGGTAAATCTCTCCCAGTCCCAGGGTAACATCCTGGTAAATCTCTCCCAGTCCCAGGGTAACATCCTGGTAAATCTCTCCCAGCCCCCGGGTAACATCCTGGTAAATCTCTCCGAGCCCCAAAGGTTAACATCCTGGTAAATCTCTCCCAGCCCCAAAGGGTAACATCCTGGTAAATCTCTCCCAGTCCCAGGGTAACATCCTGGTAAATCTCTCCCAGCCCCAGGGTAACATCCTGGTAAATTTCTCCCAGTCCCAGGGTAACATCCTGGTAAATCTCTCCCAGTCCCAGGGTAACATGCTGGAAAATCTCTCCCAGTCCCAGGGTAACATCCTGGTAAATCTCTCCCAGCCCCAGGGTAACATCCTGGTAAATCTCTCCCAGCCCCAGGGTAACATCCTGGTAAATCTCTCCCAGCCCCAGGGTAACATCCTGGTAAATCTCTCCCAGCCCCAGGGTAACATCCTGGTAAATCTCTCCCAGTCCCAGGGTAACATCCTGGTAAA